>NC_088217.1:11220009-11247509 GCF_036934945.1 Oncorhynchus masou masou
TTCACCGCAGCAAGGCTGCCGGCCCAGACGGCCTCCCCAGCCGCGTCCTCAGAGCGCAGACCAGCTGGCTGGTGTGTTTACAGACATATTCAATAAATCTTTATCCCAGTCTGCTGTTCCCACATGCTTCAAGAGGGCCAAAATTGTTCCTGTTCCCAAAAAAGCTAAGGTGATTGAGCTAAACGACTATCGCCCCATAGCATGCACTTCCGTCATCATGAAGTGCTTTGAGAGACTAGTCAAGGATCATATATCACCTCCACCCTACCTGACACCCTAGACCCACTCCAATTTGCTTACCGCCCCAATAGGCCTACTACAGCTCAGCATTTAACACCATAGTACCCTCAAAACTCGTCATTTAGCTTGAGACCCTGGGTCTTGACCCCGCCGTGTGCAACAGGGTCCTGGACTTTCTGACGGGCCGCCCCCAGGTGGTGAGGGTAGGTAACAACATCTTCACCCCGCTGATCCTCAACACTGGGTCCCCACAAGAGTGCGTTCTCAGCCTTCTCCTGTACTCCCTGTTCACCCATGACTGTGTGGCCATGCACGCCTCCAACTCAATCATGAGGCGAGAGTGTGGTGTCAGGAAAATAACCTCACACTTAACGTCATCAAAACAAAGGAGATGATCGTGGACTTCAGGAAACAGCAGAGGGATCACCCCCCATCCACATCGATGGAACAGTGACAGCAGTGGAGAAGGTGGAAAGTTCCTCTGCATACACATCATGGACAAACTGAATTGGTCCACCCACACAGACAGCATTGTGAAGAAGCTGCAGCAGCGCCTCTTCAACCTCAGGAGGCTGAAGAGATTTGGCTTGTCACCAAAAACACTCACGCACTTTTACAGATGCACAATCGTAGTGCTGTATCACCGCTGGTACGGCAACTGCTCCGCCCACAACCGTAAGGCTCTCCAGAGGGTAGTGAGGTCTGCACAACGCATCACCGGGGGCAAACTACCTGCCCTCCAGGACACCTACACCACCTAATGTCACAGGAAGGCCAAAAAGATCATCAAGGACAACAACCACCCGAGCCACTGCCTGTTCACCCCGCTATCATCCAGAAGGCGAGGTCAGTACAGGTGCATCAAAGCTGGGACCGAGAGACTGAAAAACAGCTTCTATCTCAAGGCCATCAGACTGTTAAACAGCCATCACTAACATTGAGTGGCTGCTGCCAATATACTGACTCAAATCTCTAGTCACTTTGATAATTAAAAACTGGATGTAATAAATGTATCACAAGTCACTTTAAACAATGCCACTTTAGAAAAGGTTTACATACCCTACATTACACATCTCATACTGTATATACTGTACTCTATACCATCTACTGCATCTTGCCTATGCCGTTCGGCCATCGCTCTAGGAACACAAGCATTTCACTACACTCGCATTAACATGTGCTAACCATGTGTATGTGACCAATAAAATGTGATTTGATTTGATTTCATATCATACAGAATGTTTACTATTACTGGGTGGTTCGAGCCCTGAATGCTGATCGGTTGACAGCTGTGGTATATCCAGGCTGTATCACAACCGGGCCGTGATTGGGAGTCCCATAGGGCAAAGCACAATTGGCCCAGCGTCGTCCGGGCTCGGCCGGTGTAGGCTGTCATTGTAAATAAGAATTTGTTCTTAACTGACTTCCCTAGTTAAATAAAGGTTAAATAAATCAAAAATAATAAGCAGACTGTATACCACGGTGATGACAAAACATTTATTTTTACTGCTCTAATTATGTTGGTAACCAGTTTATAATAGCAATAAGGCACCTCTGGGTTTGTGGTATATGGCCAATATACCACGGCTAAGGGCTGTATCCAGGCACCCTGCGTTGTGTTGTGCTGGCTTTTTATTTTTTTATTTCACATTTATTTAAGAACTTAGCTGTGATATATTAGGTTCACAGACGACGCAATCGCCATCACACTGCACACTGCCCTAACCCATCTGGACAATAGGAATACCTATGTAAGAATGCTGTTCATTGATTACACGGCCTACAGTGAGGAGGACCGAGAGACTGAAAAACAGCTTCTATCTCAAGGCCATCAGACTGTTAAACAGCCACCACTAACATTGAGTTGCTGCTGCCAACATTCTGACTCAACTCCAGCCACTTTAATAATGGAACAATTTGAAGCAATCAATGTATCACTAGTCACTTTAAACAATGCTACTTAATATAATGTTTACATACCCTACATTACTCATCTCATATGTATATACTGTACACTATACGATCTACTGCATCTTGCCTATGCCGTTCGGCCATCACTCATCCATGTATTTATATGTACATATTCTTATTCATTCCTTTACACTTGTGTGTCAGGATTTGGCCAGGGTTGTTCCGGGTTTTGGTCACTAGATGCCCCCATTGTGCTTTTTGACCTTATGTTTTTTCCCTTGTTCCCCATTATTATTTGCACCTGTGCCTCGTTTCTCCTGATTGTATTTAAACCCTTAGTTTCCCTCAGTTCTGTGCTCTGTGTTTGTATGTTAGCACCCAGCCCTAGTGTTCTGTGTATTCTTGTCGATTCCGGTGGATGCTCTTGTGGAATTCTGTTTTTGTTTTTTGAGTATCTCTTGAGGCTTTTTTGTGCTATTCCTACCACCTTTTGGATTTGCCATTTTTGTATTGAAGGACTTCTCCTTTTTTTACTTTATTAAATACACCGTCTTAAGTACTGCTGTGTCTGCCTCATCTTCTGGGTTCTGCTGACTATTCGTGGCTCAGTTGGTTAAGTGACTGTTTCTCACTCCGGAGACCCAGGTTCGTAACCGGGTCCTGACACTTTTGTGTGTAAGGTCGTTGTTGTGAAATGGTTAGGTTAGATTACTCGTTGGTTATTACTGCAGGGTCGGGAGTAGAAGCACAAGCATTTAGCTACACTCGCATTAACATCTGCCAACCATGTGTATGTGACAAATACATTCGATTTTATATATTGGCCACACCTCCTTTGGCATTATTGCATCATTATACCAGGGACGAGCAACTTTGATAGGGGGTGAAGGGCAACAAAAATCTTAACTCATCATGACGGGCTGCAGTAGCTTGCGTGTCTGTGTACCCACATCCATACCCACACATGCAGGCAGAGCCGGACCTAGCCTTTTAGGGGCCCTAAGCACATTGGTGTTGGGGGCCCCTTCTCACCTTGCGAGCAAAACATTTTAGCGGCCCCCCTCTTGACAGTGGAGAGAGAGTTGTCCTATTGTACTATTATTTAAATAAATGGTCCATGGGGCATAAAGAAAATGTTGTTTTAAAGCAATTTTTATGAAATTCTAGACATTTTGCCATAGGGAAGAGAGACGATTTAGCAAGTAATTTCATGCAAATCTACTCATTTTACCATGGGGTGGAGAGAAAAAAAATCAGGTTTACAGCTAATTTCTTATAATTCTACCATGGGGCGGAGATACATTTTTATTATTACTTTTTTACAGCAAATTTTCTCCACATTTT
The DNA here is from genome assembly GCF_036934945.1 of Oncorhynchus masou masou. Taxonomy (NCBI): domain Eukaryota; kingdom Metazoa; phylum Chordata; class Actinopteri; order Salmoniformes; family Salmonidae; genus Oncorhynchus; species Oncorhynchus masou. Next base: position 11,223,505 of record NC_088217.1, read on the forward strand.
GCATGACTTATGCCATGTTAATATGACAACTGAGTGAGGGTGACAAACAAAATCAATGAGGGCCCACCGGTCCGTAATTCGACCATGATTACTACAACTAAATTAGTACACCTTGTGTATTCTACTATTCCAATTTTTCACAGTAAGTTGAGACCCCGACTGCGACCCCCCCGCCCCCCCAAAAAAGATCCACAGGCCTAGAAAAAGGTGGGCGGGCGAGCAGGCTGCCAGTTGCCCATCCTTGTATTATACCGTAACTGCTGTAAATTTCCTGGTGGAAAGAGAAGGGAGTCAGACCATTGTAAAGATGGTTAAGTGAGTTGTTTTGTCATAGGGGCACGTTCCTCATCTGAGGCTGTGTAGAGAGGTGCTGGAGGTGAGTGTGTGTGTGTGGTTGTGTGTATGTTGTTGGTGGGTGTGTGTGTGTGTGGTTGTGTGTATGTTGTTGGTGTGTGTGTGTGTGTGTGTGTTGTTGTCGGTGTGTGTGTGTGTGTGTGTGTGTGTGTGTGTGTGTGTGTGTGTGTGTGTGTGTGTGTGTGTGTGTGTGTGTGTGTGTGGGGGGAACATGACACTTTATTCTACAGCTCAGTTTAACATGGTTCTACCTGGTTCTTCCTGGTTCTACCTAATAAATGAAGATGTAACACAGTGTGCATGTTCTAACTACCTGGTACCAAAATACATTGTATGTATTGGTACTGTCTAAATGACTTGATTCCAAAGAAACCTATTATGATGTAATATTAGGTAATTACCATGTAATAATATCATACTATATTATTATAATATTATTATTTTATTATAATATTCATACATTATATTATTATTATTATTATTATTATTATATTATAGCAATTACCAGTGGGAAAAACGTGATTCATCCATGCCTCATCACCCCACTACCACACTTCAATTAATACCCCCCACCCCTCCACTGCAGCAAAACACGCACACACACACAGCCTTGTATAACTGACCTTGTGGGGACACACAATTCAGTCCCATTCAAATTCCTATTTTCCCTAACCCCTAACACTACCCTTAACCCAAAAACCTAACCTTAACCCTGAACCTAAACCTAGCTCCTAACCCTCAAACTAACCCTGAATCGAACCTTAACCCTAAACCTCTTATAAATAGCATTTGACCTTGTGGGGACTAACAAAATGGCCCCAGTTGGTCACAATGTTGTTAGTTTCCTATTCTTGAGGGGACGTCTGGTCCCCACAAGTATAGTTAAAAACGTCCACAAACACGGACAGCCTCCAGGCCCAGCCTTGGCCACATGTCATTGACCAATAATGTGACTAAGTGTTGGTGACTCAGGTGAATGCGAGGTAAATCATGGCGTGCAGTATACAGTGCCTTGCGAAAGTATTCGGCCCCCTTGAACTTTGCGACCTTTTGACACATTTCAGGCTTCAAACGTAAAGATATTAAACTGTGTTTTTTGTGTGAAGAATCAACAACAAGTGGGACACAATCATGAAGTGGAACGACATTTATTGGATATTTCAAACTTTTTTAACAAATCAAAAACTGAAAAATTGGGCGTGCAAAATTATTCAGCCCCCTTTACTTTCACTGCAGCAAACTCTCTCCAGAAGTTCAGTGAGGATCTCTGAATGATCCAATGTTGACCTAAATGACTAATGATGATAAATACAATCCACCTGTGTGTAATCAAGTCTCCGTATAAATGCACCTGCACTGTGATAGTCTCAGAGGTCCGTTAAAAGCACAGAGAGCATCATGAAGAACAAGGAACACACCAGGCAGGTCCGAGATACTGTTGTGAAGAGGTTTAAAGCTGGATTTGGATACAAAAAGATTTCCCAAGCTTTAAACATTCCAAGGAGCACTGTGCAAGCGATAATATTGAAATGGAAGGAGTATCAGACCACTGCAAATCTACCAAGACCTGGCCGTCCCTCTAAACTTTCAGCTCATACAAGGAGAAGACTGATCAGAGATGCAGCCAAGAGGCCCATGATCACTCTGGATGAACTGCAGAGATCTACAGCTGAGGTGGGAGACTCTGTCCATAGGACAACAATCAGTCGTATATTGCACAAATCTGGCCTTTATGGAAGAGTGGCAAGAAGAAAGCCATTTCTTAAAGATATCCATAAAAAGCGTTGTTTAAAGTTTGCCACAAGCCACCTGGGAGACACACCAAACATGTGGAAGAAGGTGCTCTGGTCAGATGAAACCAAATTTGAACTTTTTGGCAACAATGCAAAATGTTATGTTTGGCGTAAAAGCAACACAGCTCATCACCCTGAACACACTATACCCACTGTCAAACATGGTGGTGGCAGCATCATGGTTTGGGCCTGCTTTTCTTCAGCAGGGACAGGGAAGATGGTTAAAATTGATGGGAAGATGGATGGAGCCAAATACAGGACCAGTCTGGAAGAAAACCTGATGGAGTCCGCAAAAGACCTGAGACTGGGACGGAGATTTGTCTTCCAACAAGACAATGATCCAAAACATAAAGCAAAATCTACAATGGAATGGTTCAAAAATAAACATATCCAGGTGTTAGATTGGCCAAGTCAAAGTCCAGACCTGAATCCAATCGAGAATCTGTGGAAAGAACTGAAGACTGCTGTTCACAAATCTCCATCCAACCTCACTGAGCTCGAGCTGTTTTGCAAGGAGGAATGGGAAATAATTTCAGTCTCTCGATGTGCAAAACTGATAAGAGACCTACCCCAAGCGACTTACAGCTGTAATCGCAGCAAAAGGTGGCACTACAAAGTACTAACTTAAGGGGGCTGAATAATTTTGCACGCCCAATTTTTCAGTTTTTGATTTGTTAAAAAAGTTTGAAATATCTAATAAATGTCGTTCCACTTCATGATTGTGTCCCACCGGTTCCGGGTTGGAGCGAGCGGTCGCATCTACACTTCGGTCCGCAGGTAGTATAACTTTTCCATTACATTTCATTATAGTACAACGGTTTGATTTGTCTAATCTTAGCAATTTCTTCTTAGCTAGCTACATAGCCGTCTTTGTATCAAAGATAATTGCGTAATTATCGTATTTCGTCGTCCTAACGTAGTCTACACTGCTATCTGCCCAGCAGCTAGCTAACGTCTACCGTCTACTAGCACTGTAGAAACTATTACACTCAACTGAACGACTCGATTAGTGTAGTGTTAGCTAGCTACATAGTTGTCTTTGCTGTCTTCGTATCCAAGATAATTGTGTAGTTTAGAGTGTGTAGACTTAGAGTGATTATCTTAATTTACCGAGGTTAGCTAGCCAGCTATTTGTCATCCTTAACGTAGGAGATACTGCTAGCTAGCCAACAGCTAGCCAACGTCTACCGAATTAAACTTCAACAACCCGGTCAACATTCCGCTTCGCTCCACAGGTAGTATCACATTTTCATTTCACTTCATTACAAAACAACGGTTTAATTTGTTTGATCGTAGCTAGCTAGCTACATAGCCGTCTTTGTATCTAAGACAATTGTGTAGTCTAGAGCGATTTTCTAGGTTAGCTAGCCAGCTATTGTCGTTCTTTTAACGTAACGTAACGTAATCAACACTGCTAGCTAGCCAGCTAGCCCCCGAATAGCAGCACTGTAGAAACTATTACACTCGACGGAACGACTTGATTAGTGTAGTGTCAACAACGCAGCCACTGCCAGCTAGCCTACTCCAGCAGTACTGTATCATTTCAATCATTTTAGTCAATAATATTCTTGCTACGTAAGCTTAACTTTCTGAACATTCGAGACGTGTAGTCCACTTGTCATTCCAATCTCCTTTGCATTAGCGTAGCCTCTTCTGTAGCCTGTCAACTATGTGTCTATCTATCCCTGTTCTCTCCTCTCTGCACAGACCATACAAACGCTCCACACCGCGTGGCCGCGGCCACCCTAATCTGGTGGTCCCAGCGCGCACGACCCACGTGGAGTTCCAGGTCTCCTGTAGCCTCTGGAACTGCCGATCTGCGGCCAACAAGGCAGAGTTCATCTCAGCCTATGCCTCCCTCCAGTCCCTCGACTTCTTGGCACTGATGGAAACATGGATCACCACAGATAACACTGCTACTCCTACTGCTCTCTCTTCGTCCGCTCATGTGTTCTCGCACACCCCGAGAGCTTCTGGTCAGCGGGGTGGTGGCACCGGGATCCTCATCTCTCCCAAGTGGTCATTCTCTCTTTCTCCCCTTACCCATCTGTCTATCGCCTCCTTTGAATTCCATGCTGTCACAGTTACCAGCCCTTTCAAGCTTAACATCCTTATCATTTATCGCCCTCCAGGTTCCCTCGGAGAGTTCATCAATGAGCTTGATGCCTTGATAAGCTCCTTTCCTGAGGACGGCTCACCTCTCACAGTCCTGGGCGACTTTAACCTCCCCACGTCTACCTTTGACTCATTCCTCTCTGCCTCCTTCTTTCCACTCCTCTCCTCTTTTGACCTCACCCTCTCACCTTCCCCCCTACTCACAAGGCAGGCAATACGCTCGACCTCATCTTTACTAGATGCTGTTCTTCCACTAACCTCATTGCAACTCCCCTCCAAGTCTCCGACCACTACCTTGTATCCTTTTCCCTCTCGCTCTCATCCAACACTTCCCACACTGCCCCTACTCGGATGGTATCGCGCCGTCCCAACCTTCGCTCTCTCTCCCCCGCTACTCTCTCCTCTTCCATCCTATCATCTCTTCCCTCTGCTCATACCTTCTCCAACCTATCTCCTGATTCTGCCTCCTCAACCCTCCTCTCTTCCCTTTCTGCATCATCCTTTGACTCTCTATGTCCCCTATCCTCCAGGCCGGCTCGGTCCTCCCCTCCCGCTCCGTGGCTCGACGACTCATTGCGAGCTCACAGAACAGTGCTCCGGGCAGCCGAGCGGAAATGGAGGAAAACTCGCCTCCCTGCGGACCTGGCATCCTTTCACTCCCTCCTCTCTACATTTTCCTCCTCTGTCTCTGCTGCTAAAGCCACTTTCTACCACTCTAAATTCCAAGCATCTGCCTCTAACCCTAGGAAGCTCTTTGCCACCTTCTCCTCCCTCCTGAATCCTCCTCCCCCTCCCCCCCTCCTCCCTCTCTGCAGATGACTTCGTCAACCATTTTGAAAAGAAGGTCGACGACATCCGATCCTCGTTCCGCTGGTTCTGCTCACACTGCCCTACCCTGTACTCTGACCTCTTTCTCCCCTCTCTCTCCAGATGAAATCTCGCTTCTTGTGACGGCCGGCCGCCCAACAACCTGCCCGCTTGACCCTATCCCCTCCTCTCTTCTCCAGACCATTTCCGGAGACCTTCTCCCTTACCTCACCTCGCTCATCAACTCATCCCTGACCGCTGGCTACGTCCCTTCCGTCTTCAAGAGAGCGAGAGTTGCACCCCTTCTGAAAAAACCTACACTCGACCCCTCCGATGTCAACAACTACAGACCAGTATCCCTTCTTTCTTTTCTCTCCAAAACTCTTGAACGTGCCGTCCTTGGCCAGCTCTCCCGCTATCTCTCTCAGAATGACCTTCTTGATCCAAATCAGTCAGGTTTCAAGACTAGTCATTCAACTGAGACTGCTCTTCTCTGTATCACGGAGGCGCTCCGCACTGCTAAAGCTAACTCTCTCTCCTCTGCTCTCATCCTTCTAGACCTATCGGCTGCCTTCGATACTGTGAACCATCAGATCCTCCTCTCCACCCTCTCCGAGTTGGGCATCTCCGGCGCGGCCCACGCTTGGATTGCGTCCTACCTGACAGGTCGCTCCTACCAGGTGGCGTGGCGAGAATCTGTCTCCTCACCACGCGCTCTCACCCAGGGCTCTGTTCTAGGCCCTCTCCTATTCTCGCTATACACCAAGTCACTTGGCTCTGTCGTAACCTCACATGGTCTCTCCTATCATTGCTATGCAGACGACACACAATTAATCTTCTCCTTTCCCCCTTCTGATGACCAGGTGGCGAATCGCATCTCTGCATGTCTGGCAGACATATCAGTGTGGATGACGGATCACCACCTCAAGCTGAACCTCGGCAAGACGGAGCTGCTCTTCCTCCCGGGGAAGGACTGCCCGTTCCATGATCTCGCCATCACGGTTGACAACTCCATTGTGTCCTCCTCCCAGAGCGCTAAGAACCTTGGCGTGATCCTGGACAACACCCTGTCGTTCTCAACTAACATCAAGGCGGTGGCCCGTTCCTGTAGGTTCATGCTCTACAACATCCGCAGAGTACGACCCTGCCTCACACAGGAAGCGGCGCAAGTCCTAATCCAGGCACTTGTCATCTCCCGTCTGGATTACTGCAACTCGCTGTTGGCTGGGCTCCCTGCCTGTGCCATTAAACCCCTACAACTCATCCAGAACGCCGCAGCCCGTCTGGTGTTCAACCTTCCCAAGTTCTCTCACGTCACCCCGCTCCTCCGCTCTCTCCACTGGCTTCCAGTTGAAGCTCGCATCCGCTACAAGGCCATGGTGCTTGCCTACGGAGCTGTGAGGGGAACGGCACCGCAGTACCTCCAGGCTCTGATCAGGCCCTACACCCAAACAAGGGCACTGCGTTCATCCACCTCTGGCCTGCTCGCCTCCCTACCACTGAGGAAGTACAGTTCCCGCTCAGCCCAGTCAAAACTGTTCGCTGCTCTGGCCCCCCAATGGTGGAACAAACTCCCTCACGACGCCAGGACTGCGGAGTCAATCACCACCTTCCGGAGACACCTGAAACCCCACCTCTTCAAGGAATACCTAGGATAGGAGGATAATGTAATCCTTCTCACCCCCCCCCCTTAAATGATTTAGATGCACTATTGTAAAGTGGCTGTTCCACTGGATGTCAGAAGGTGAATTCACCAATTTGTAAGTCGCTCTGGATAAGAGCGTCTGCTAAATGACTTAAATGTAAATGTAAATGTTGTTGATTCTTCACAAAAAAATACAGTTTTATAAATTTATGTTTGAAGCCTGAAATGTGTCAAAAGGTCGCAAAGTTCAAGGGGGCTGAATACTTTCGCAAGGCACTGTATACAGCACAGGCTTCCATCAGGCAGGCAGACAGACAGGCAGGCAGACAGGCAGGCTTCCATCAGGCTTCCATCAGGCAGGCAGGCTTCCATCAGGCATGCTTCCATCAGGCAGGCTTCCATCAGGCAGGCAGGCTTCCATCAGGTAGGCAGGCTTCCATCAGGCAGGCATGCTTCCATCAGGCATGCTTCCATCAGGCAGGCTTCCATCAGGCAGGCAGACAGGCTTCTATCAGTTAGGCAGACAGGCAGGCTTCCATCAGGCAGGCAGACAGGCAGGCCTCAATCAGGCAGGCAGACAGGTAGGCTTCCATCAGGCAGGCAGACAGGCAGGCAGACAGGCAGGCTTCCATCAGGCAGGCAGGCTTCCATCAGACAGACAGGCAGGCTTCTATCAGTTAGGCAGACAGGCAGGCTTCCATCGGGCAGGCAGACAGGCAGGCCTCAATCAGGCAGGCAGACAGGTAGGCTTCCATCAGGCAGGCAGACAGGCAGGCTTCCATCAGGCAGGCAGGCTTCCATCAGGCAGAGGGGCTTCCATCAGGCAGGCTTCCATCAGGCAGGCTTCCATCAGACAGGCTTCCATCAGGCAGGCAGGCAGGCAGGCTTCCATCAGTTAGGCAGACAGGCAGGCTTCCATCAGGCAGGCAGAAAGGCAGGCTTCCATCAGGCAGACAGGATTCCATCAGGCAGGCTTCCATCAGGCAGGCAGGCTTCCATCAGGCAGGCATCCATCAGGCAGGCAGGATTCCATCAGGCAGGCTTCCATCAGGCAGGCAGAAAGGCAGGCTTCCATCATGCAGGCAGACAGGTAGGCTTCCATCAGGCAGTCAGATAGGCAGGCTTCCATCAGGCAGGCAGACAGGCAGGCTTCCATCAGGCAGGCAGACAGGCAGGCTTCCATCAGGCATGCTTCCATCAGGCAGGCAGGCAGGCTTCCACCAGGCAGGCAGACAGGCAGGCTTCCATCAGGCAGGCAGACTTCCATCAGGCAGGCTGACATCAGGCAGGCAGGCTTCCATCACGCAGGCAGGCAGGCTTCCTCCAGGCAGGCAGACAGGCAGGCTTCCATCAGGCAGGCAGACTTCCATCAGGCAGGCTGCCATCAGGCAGGCAGACAGGCAGGCTGACATCAGACAGGCTTCCATCAGGCAGGTAGACAGGCAGGCTTCCATCAGGCAGGCAGGCTTCCATCAGGCAGGCAGGCAGGCTTCCATCAGGCCGGTAGACATTCAGGCTTCCAACAGGCAGGCAGACAGGCAGGCTTCCATCAGGCAGGCAGGCAGGCTTCCATCAGGCAGGCAGACAGGCAGGCTTCCATCAGACAGGCAGGCTTCCATCAGGCAGGCAGGCTTCCATCAGGCAGGCAGACAGGCAGGCTTCCATCAGACAGGCTGCCATCAGGCAGGCTTCCATCACGCAGGCAGACAGGCAGGCTTCCATCAGACAGGCTTCCATCAAGCAGGCAGACAGGCAGGCTTCCATCAGGCAGGCAGGCTTCCATCAGGCAGGCAGGCTTCCATCAGGCAGGCAGACAGGCAGGCTTCCATCAGACAGGCTGCCATCAGGCAGGCTTCCATCACGCAGGCAGTCAGACAGGCTTCCATCAGACAGGCTTCCATCAGACAGGCAGGCAGGCTTCCATCAGGCAGACTTCCATCATGCAGGCTTCCATCATGCAGGCAGAGTGAGGTCAGAACCAGTGATCCAATAGGCTCTCTATCTGTCTCTCATGGTGTGAAACACTAAGCCCACGTCTTAATTCACAGAGGAGAGCAGAGATATGCAGGTAGTTCCAGATCTTAGTTATTATCCCACAGGATAATAAGGACAGTGAAGGATATAGATTACATTCAACACATCCTGATGTAGACAGTGAAGGATATAGATAACATTCAACACATCCTGATGTAGACAGTGAAGGATATAGATAACATTCAACACATCCTGATGTAGACAGTGAAGGATATAGATAACATTCAACACATCCTGATGTAGACAGTGAAGGATATAGATAACATTCAACACATCCTGATGTAGACAGTGAAGGATATAGATTACATTCAACACATCCTGATGTAGACAGTGAAGGATATAGATTACATTCAACACATCCTGATGTAGACAGTGAAGGATATAGATAACATTCAACACATCCTGATGTAGACAGTGAAGGATATAGATAACATTCAACACATCCTGATGTAGACAGTGAAGGATATAGATTACATTCAACACATCCTGATGTAGACAGTGAAGGATATAGATTACATTCAACACATCCTGATGTAGACAGTGAAGGATATAGATAACATTCAACACATCCTGAAGTAGACAGTGAAGGATATAGATAACATTCAACACATCCTGATGTAGACAGTGAAGGATATAGATAACATTCAACACATCCTGATGTAGACAGTGAAGGATATAGATTACATTCAACACATCCTGATGTAGACAGTGAAGGATATAGATTACATTCAACACATCCTGATGTAGACAGTGTAGGATATAGATAACATTCAACACATCCTGATGTAGACAGTGTAGGATATAGATAACATTCAACACATCCTGATGTAGACAGTGTAGGATATAGATAACATTCAACACATCCTGATGTAGACAGTGAAGGATATAGATAACATTCAACACATCCTGATGTAGACAGTGAAGGATATAGATAACATTCAACACATCCTGATGTAGACAGTGTAGGATATAGATAACATTCAACACATCCTGATGTAGACAGTGAAGGATATAGATTACATTCAACACATCCTGATGTAGACAGTGAAGGATATAGATTACATTCAACACATCCTGATGTAGACAGTGTAGGATATAGATTACATTCAACACATCCTGATGTAGACAGTGAAGGATATAGATTACATTCAACACATCCTGATGTAGACAGTGAAGGATATAGATAACATTCAACACATCCTGATGTAGACAGTGAAGGATATAGATTACATTCAACACATCCTGATGTAGACAGTGAAGGATATAGATTACATTCAACACATCCTGATGTAGACAGTGAAGGATATAGATTACATTCAACACATCCTGATGTAGACAGTGTAGGATATAGATAACATTCAACACATCCTGATGTAGACAGTGTAGGATATAGATTACATTCAACACATCCTGATGTAGACAGTGTAGGATATAGATTACATTCAACACATCCTGATGTAGACAGTGAAGGATATAGATTACATTCAACACATCCTGATGTAGACAGTGAAGGATATAGATTACATTCAACACATCCTGATGTAGACAGTGAAGGATATAGATTACATTCAACACATCCTGATGTAGACAGTGAAGGATATAGATAACATTCAACACATCCTGATGTAGACAGTGTAGGATATAGATTACATTCAACACATCCTGATGTAGACAGTGAAGGATATAGATTACATTCAACACATCCTGATGTAGACAGTGAAGGATATAGATTACATTCAACACATCCTGATGTAGACAGTGAAGGATATAGATAACATTCAACACATCCTGATGTAGACAGTGAAGGATATAGATTACATTCAACACATCCTGATGTAGACAGTGTAGGATATAGATTACATTCAACACATCCTGATGTAGACAGTGTAGGATATAGATTACATTCAACACATCCTGATGTAGACAGTGAAGGATATAGATAACATTCAACACATCCTGATGTAGACAGTGAAGGATATAGATTACATTCAACACATCCTGAAGTAGACAGTGTAGGATATAGATTACATTCAACACATCCTGATGTAGACAGTGAAGGATATAGATTACATTCAACACATCCTGATGTAGACAGTGAAGGATATAGATTATATTCAACACATCCTGATGTAGACAGTGAAGGATATAGATTACATTCAACACATCCTGATGTAGACAGTGAAGGATATAGATAACATTCAACACATCCTGATGTAGACAGTGAAGGATATAGATTACATTCAACACATCCTGATGTAGACAGTGTAGGATATAGATAACATTCAACACATCCTGATGTAGACAGTGAAGGATATAGATTACATTCAACACATCCTGATGTAGACAGTGAAGGATATAGATTACATTCAACACATCCTGATGTAGACAGTGTAGGATATAGATAACATTCAACACATCCTGATGTAGACAGTGAAGGATATAGATTACATTCAACACATCCTGATGTAGACAGTGAAGGATATAGATTACATTCAACACATCCTGATGTAGACAGTGAAGGATATAGATAACATTCAACACATCCTGATGTAGACAGTGTAAGCCAGGGAAGGATCACAGCATGAAGGGCAGCTGTACTGCTGGTTTCCAATACTGAGATATGTGAAATTAATATATTATGTATTCATGTTTTGACCTAGTTATTTATTTGCATGTAAAAAAAAGAGTAAGATCAAAAAGACGAATGTGAGAAGTGAAACACAACAGGTGAAAAAAGAAAGAATCATACAGATGTCCTCATTCTCATCCCTTCCTGTGTTATCCCACACCATACAGAGAGGTCCTCATCCCTTCCTGTGTTAACCCACACCATACAGAGAGGTCCTCATCCTCATCCCTTCCTGTGTTATCTCACACCATACAGAGAGGTCCTCATCCTCATCCCTTCCTGTGTTATCTCACACCATACAGAGAGGTCCTCATCCTCATCCCGTCCTGTGTTAACCCACAGAGAGTTCCTTATCCCTAAAACTCAGGTCCCAAGAAACAGCAACAGCTGGCACAATAAAAACACAGTACAACAAATAAGCTGATACAATACAGTTAACAATATGAGCTGCAACAAGGGACTAACCGTCTACCTATATGTGTGTTTGTATTTGTATTTGTATTTATTATGGACCCCCATTAGTTCCTGCCAAGCAGCAGCTACTCTTCCTGGGGTCCAGCAAAATGAAGGCAGTTTATACAATTTTAAAAACATTACAATATATTCAATGTTTCACAACACACTGTGTGCCCTCAGGCCCCTACTCCACCACATATCTACAGTACTAAATCCATGTGTATTTTATCATGTGTGTGTGTGTGTGTTTCAGAGTGTGGTTTATTTTTATCTTTATTTAGTTTAGTCACATGATTTCTTAATTTGCAGTACGTTTGCCAATCCGTTGGGCTGCCAGACCTAATTTTGCCATACCATTTCTCTCTTCCCTCTCAACCCATACAATTTTCCAATTCCTCATCAATCCAAGGAGATTTAACAGTTATCTTACTGGGTGCTTATTAGTAACTGGAATAAGTCGTTTCATACATGTGTCAAGTGCAGAGTCTGGTTGTGTCACGCCCTGGTCAAAATATATTATGTTTATCTTCATTTATTGGGTCAGGCCAGGGTGTGACATGGGTTATTGTGGTGTGTTTTTGTCTTGGGGTTTTGTGGGGTGTATAGCGTAGTCTATGGTTGCCTAGAGTGGTTCTCAATCAGAGTCAGGTGATTATCGTTGTCTCTGATTGGGAACCATATTTAGGCAGCCATATTCTTTGAGTGTTTGGTGGGTGATTGTTCCTGTGTTTATATTCACCAGACAGGCTGTATAGTTTTTCACGTTTCCGTCTGTTGTTTTTTGTACGTTTCAGTTATTTCATGTCTAGTCATTTTTCATCAATAAACATGAGTAACCACCACGCTGCATTTTGGTCCGCTCCTCCTTCAACAGAAGAACGGCGTTACAGGTTGCTCCTCATTACACACCACAGACCAGCAAAAATTCTTTACAACAACATAATAATATGAATCACTACAATACTTATTGTATGACCTCTTATACACTATATTGTTAGAGGTGATGTCACAGAGAATGTGATGAACACGAGCTGCAACAAGGGACTAACCATCTACCCACATGTGTGTTGGAGGTGATGTGGCACTGACTGTGATGACCTTCAACACATTCAGGGTAACTACTTATCAGCTACATGATACTGACTTCATGTATATACAGTTCTGCTCACTCTGACCGCGAGCGAGAGAGAGAGAGAGAGAGGGAGAGAGAGAGAGAGAGAGACAGAGAGAGAGACAGAGAGAGAGAGTGAGAGAGAGAGACAGAGAGAGAGAGAGAGAGAGACAGAGAGAGAGACAGAGAGAGAGACAGAGAGGGAGAGAGACAGAGAGAGAGACAGAGAGAGAGAGAGAGAGAGAGAGAGAGAGAGACAGAGAGAGAGAGAGACAGAGAGAGAGAGAGAGAGAGAGAGAGAGGAGAGAGAGATGTAATGTGTAATGTTGTGAGGGTAATGTTTACTGTTCATTTCCGATTGTTTATTCCACTTTTGTTTATTATTTTTTCACTTGCTTTGGCTATGTAAACTAATGTTTCCAATGCCAATAAAGCCCTTTGAATTGAATTGAAATGAATTGAAATGAATTGAATTTGAGAGAAAAAGAAGGGTGAAAGAGGGAGGGAGATGTTTTTGGCTCATTAAGGTCTTTGCAATTAACAGCATATTGACATGCTAATTCCCCCTGGATTGTGAGCTGCCAGCTGGATACCATAGCACAGCAGATGGTACACATACACATGCACCCACATGCACACGCACACACACACATGCACCCACATGCACGCACACACACGCACAGCACGCTCCCATATACAAACACAACCACAGCAGAAGACTGATCAGCAGCATACAAATGGACAGGGTCAAGGGGGCACTGGTGGGGAGAGAGAGAGGTTTAATAAGAGAGAAAGAGGAGGGAGAGATGGTTAATAAGACACAGAGAGAGAGAGAGAGAGAGGGTTAATAAGAGAGAAAGAGGAGAGAGAGGGTTAATAAGAGAGAGAGAGAGAGAGGGTTAATAAGAGAGAAAGAGGAGAGAGAGGGTTAATAAGAGAGAGAGAGGGTTAATGAGAGAGAGAGAGAGAGAGGGTTAATAAGAGAGAAAGAGGAGAGAGAGGGTTAATAAGAGAGAGAGAGAGAGAGGGTTAATAAGAGAGAAAGAGGAGAGAGAGGGTTAATAAGAGAGAAAGAGGAGAGAGAGGGTTAATAAGAGAGAGAGAGGAGAGAGAGGGTTAATAAGAGAGAGAGAGGGTTAATGAGAGAGAGAGAGAGAGAGGGTTAATAAGAGAGAAAGAGGAGAGAGAGGGTTAATAAGAGAGAGAGAGAGAGAGGGTTAATAAGAGAGAAAGAGGAGAGAGAGGGTTAATAAGAGAGAAAGAGGAGAGAGAGGGTTAATAAGAGAGAGAGAGGAGAGAGAGGGTTAATAAGAGAGAGAGAGGGTTAATGAGAGAGAGAGAGAGAGAGGGTTAATAAGAGAGAAAGAGGAGAGAGAGAGGGTTAATAAGAGAGAGAGAGAGGAGAGAGAGAGGGTTAATAAGAGAGAGAGAGGGGAGAGAGAGATGGTTAATAAGAGAGAGAGAGAGAGAGAGGGGGGGAGAGAGAGAGAGAGGGAGAGAGAGAGAGAGAGAGAGAGAGGGGAGAGAGAGGGAGAGAGAGAGAGAGAGGGAGAGAGAGAGAGAGAGAGGGGGAGAGAGAGAGAGAGGATAGAGACAGGGTTAATAAGAGAGAGAGAGAGAGGAGAGAGAGGGTTAATAAGAGAGAGAGAGGAGAGAGGGTTAATAAGAGAGAGAGAGGAGAGAGAGGGTTAATAAGAGAGAGAGAGGAGAGAGAGGGTTAATAAGAGGGAAGAGTTAGAGAGGGTTGATAAGAGAGAGAGAGGAGAGAGAGAGGGTTAATAAGTGAGAGGAGAGAGAGAGGGTTAATAAGAGAGAGGGGGTTAATAAGAGAGAGGAGAGAGAGAGGGTTAATAAGAGAGAGAGAGGAGAGAGAGGGTTAATAAGAGAGACATGTCTGTCAGGGTCATCTATTAGGGTCGTAGCCCTACAGGGCAGCAGAACTACAGGGCAGCAGGACTACATGGCTGAAGTCCAACAGGACTACAGGGCAGCAGGTCTACAGGGCAGCAGGACTACAGGGCAGCAGGTCTACAGGGCAGCAGGACTACAGGGCAGCAGGACTACATGGCTGAAGTCCAACAGGACTACAGGGCAGCAGGTCTACAGGGCAGCAGGACTACAGGGCAACAGGACTACAGGGCAGCAGGTCTACAGGGCAGCAGGACTACAGGGCAGCAGGTCTACAGGGCAGAAGGACTACAAGACTACAGGGCAGAAGGACTACAAGACTACAGGGCAGCAGGACTACAAGACTACAGGGCAGAAGGACTACAAGACTACAGGGCAGCAGGACTACAAGACTACAGGGCAGAAGGACTACAGGGCAGCAGGGCTACAGGGCAGAAGGACTACAAGACTACAGGCCGGAAGGACTATAGGGCAGCAGGACTGCAGGGCAGCAGGGCAACAGGACTACAGGGCAGCAGGACTACAGGGCAGCAGGACTACAGGGCAGTTGGACTACAAGACTACAGGCCGGAAGGACTATAGGGCAGCAGGACTGCAGGGCTGAAGGACTACAAGACTACAGGGCAACAGGACTACAGGGCAGCAGGACTACAGGGCAGTTGGACTACAAGACTACAGGGCAGAAGGACTATAGGGCAGCAGGACTGCAGGGCAGTTGGACTACAAGACTACAGGGCAACAGGACTACAGGGCAGCAGGACTACAGGGCAGTTGGACTACAAGACTACAGGGCAGAAGGACTATAGGGCAGCAGGACTGCAGGGCAGTTGGACTACAAGACTACAGGGCAGAAGGACTATAGGGCAGCAGGACTGCAGGGCTGAAGGACTACAAGACTACAGGGCAACAGGACTACAGGGCAGCAGGACTACAAGACTACAGGAATGGTCTTTGTTATATGGCTGAAAAGGTTGGAGAAGTGGTTTACCCATATATCTCCATTTTGAATAGATACAGTTGAAGTCGGAAGTTTACATACACCTTAGCCAAATACATTTAAAGTCAGTTTTTCACAATACCTGACATTTAATCAGAGTAAAAATCCCTGTCTTAGGTCAGTTAGGATCACCACTTTATTTTAAGAATGTGAAATGTCAGAATAATAGTAGAGATAATGATTTATTTCAGCTTTAATTTTTTTCATCACATTCCCAGTGGTTCAGTAGTTTACATATACTCAATTAGTATTTGGTAGCATTGCCTTGAAATTGTTTAACTTGGGGTAGCCTTTCGGGTAGCCTTCCACAAGCTTCCCACAATAAGTTGGGTGAATTTTGGCCCATTCCTCCTGACAGAGCTGGTGTAACTGAGTCAGGTTTGTAGGCCTCCTTGCTCCCACACGCGTTTTCAGTTCTGCTCACACATTTTCTATGGGATTGAGTCTCAGGTCTTTGTGATGGCCACTCCAATACTTTGACTTTGTTGTCCTTAGGCCATTTTGCCACAACTTTGAAAGTATGCTTGGGGTTATTGCCCATTTGAAAGACCCATTTGCGACCAAGCTTTAAGATGTCTTGAGACGTTGCTTCAATATATCCCCATCATTATCCTCCCTCATGACACCATCTATTTTGTGAAGTGCACCAGCCCCTCCTGCAGCAAAGCACCCCCACAACATGATGCTGCCACCCCGTGCTTCACGGTAGGGATGGTGTTCTTTGGCTTGCAAGCCTCCCCCATTTTTCTCCAAACATAACGATGGTCATTATAGCCAAACAGTTCTATTGTTGTTTCATCAGACCAGAGGACAATTCTCCAAAAAGTACGATCTTTGTCCCCATGTGCAGTTGCAAACCGTAGTCTGGCTTTTTTATGGCGGTTTTGGAGCAGTGGCTTCTTCCTTGCTGAGTGGCCTTTCAGGTTATGTCGATACAGGACTCGTTTTACTGTGGATATAGATACTTTTGTACCTGTTTCCTCCAGCATCTTCACAAGGTCCTTTGCTATTGTTCTGGGATTGATTTGCACTTTTCGCACCAAAGTACATTCATCTCTAGGAGACAGAACGCTTCTCCTTCCTGAGCGGTATGATGGCTGCGTGGTCCCAATGTGTTTATACTTGCGTACTATTGCTTGTACAGATGAACATGGTACCTTCAGGCGTTTGGAAATTGCCCCCAAGGATGAATCAGACATGTGGAGGTCAACAACTTTTTATCTGAGGTCTTGGCTAATTTCTTTTGATTTCCCCATGATGTCAAGCAAAGAGGCACTGAATTCGAAGGTAGGCCTTGAAATACATCCACAGGTACACCTCCAATTGACTCAAATGATGTCAATTAGCCTATCAGAAGCTTCTAAAGCCATGACATCATTTTCTGGAATTTTCCAAGCTGTTTAAAGGCACAGTCAACTTAGTGTATGGAAACTTCTGACCCACTGGAATAGTGATAGAGTGAATTACTAATAAAGTTAGTTAAAAGCTAATAAAAGCTAATAAAGTTAACCTTTATCTCCCTCACCA
Organism: Oncorhynchus masou masou; assembly: GCF_036934945.1. Classification (NCBI taxonomy): domain Eukaryota; kingdom Metazoa; phylum Chordata; class Actinopteri; order Salmoniformes; family Salmonidae; genus Oncorhynchus; species Oncorhynchus masou. Next base: position 11,240,881 of record NC_088217.1, read on the forward strand.
ACTTCAAACATCTGCTATCTGAGCAGCTAACTGATCGCTGCAGCTGTACATAGTCTATCGGTAAATAGCCCACCCAATTTTACCTACCTCATCCCCATACTGTTTATATTTATTTACTTTTCTGCTTTTTTGCACACCAATATCTCTACCTGTACATGACCATCTGATCATTTATCACTCCAGTGTTAATCTGCAAAAATGTAATTATTCGCCTACCTCCTCATGCCTTTTGCACACAATGCATATAGACTCTCTTTTTTCTACTTTTTTATTGACTTGTTAATTGTTTACTCCATGTGTAACTCTGTGTTGTCTGTTCACACTGCTATGCTTTATCTTGGCCAGGTCGCAGTTGCAAATGAGAACTTGTTCTCAACTAGCCCACCTGGTAAATGTGAAATAAATAAAATAAAAATAAAAATAACATATCAGTAGTGGAAAAGGAATAGAAATCTACTGTAGTTTATTTTTTTATTTTACTAGGCAAGTCAGTTAAGAACAAATTCTTATTTACAATGACGGCCTAGGAACAGTGGGTTAACTGCCTGGTCAGGGGCAGAACGACAGATTTGTACCTTGTCAGCTAGGGGGTTTGAAGTTGCAACCTTCCGGTTACTAGTCCAACGCTCTAACCACTAGGCTACCCTGCCTCCCCAATAGCAACGAAGGGGCAAACGAAGGGGCCCGAACCCTGAAAAACAGCTCCAGAACATTATTCCTCATCCACCAAACTTTACACTTGGCATTATACATTCGGGCAGGTGGTGTTCTCCTGGCAAACTGCCAAACTCAGATTCGTCCGTCGGACAGCCAGATGTTGAAGCGTGATTCACCACTCCAGAAAACGCTCTTCAGCACTCAGAGGTCCCATTCTGTGAGTTTGTGTGGAGATTGCATGGCTGTGTGCTTGATGTTATACACCTGTCAGCAAGGGGCGTGGCTGAAATAGCCGAATCCACACATTTGAAGGGGTGTCCACATACTTCTGTATAATGATCACACTTCCTACTGCTAAGTTTAAACCTTCACTAATACAGGAAAACATTTTGTTGTCTAGTTGTCTAATAAAGTTGTCTAATTTGTTGTTGGCCAATAGTTTTCTGGTAGGTGTCTACACCACCTTCCTTCCATTTATAGCATTTGTTAATAGTATGCAGTTTGTTGGGCTTCGAAGTCTCATGGTTGATTATTACTCTGTTCAAGTAGAGTGTGATTTTTCTGGGATCTGATAGTGGCGTCAGTGGGCTGACTGTGAACGCTCTGAGAGACTCTGGGTTGAGTTCAGTGATAAAGTAGTCTACAGTACTACTGCCAAGAGATGAGCTATAGGTATACCTACCGTAAGAGTCCCCTCGAAGCCTACCATTGACTATGTACATACCCAGCGTGCAACAGAGCTGCAGGAGTTGTGACCCGTTTTTGTTTGTTATGTTGTCATAGTTGTGTCTAGGGGGGCATATGGGGGAGGGAATGCTGTCACCTGCAGGTAGGTGTTTGTACCCCTGTGTGCTGAGGCTGTCAGGTTCTTAAGGTCACCACAGACTAGTACATGTCCCTGGGCCTGGAAATGATTGATCTCCCCCTCTGGGATGGAGAAGCTGTCATTGTTAAAGTATGGGGATTCTAGTGGAGGGAATATAGGTAGCACACAGGAGGACATTTTTCTCTGTTGAGATCATTTCCTTTTGCATTTCTAGCCAGATGTAACGTGTTCCTGTTTTGATTAACTTAATAGAGTGAGTTAGATCTGCTCTATACCAAATTATCATACGTCCTGAGTCCCTTCCCTGTTTCTCTCTCTGACTGAAACGCTCACGACAAGTAAAAAGAAGATCAGACTGGCTTTTACAGGAGTCAGCTGAAAGGTATGCAGCAGTTAGCAAGCTGAATGGTTTTAAATGTGCCACTCCGTGATATTTTCATCACAGCTCCCCAAATCAAACACAATGATGTTCTGCTCTCTGTAGATTTGGTTCTGTTCTGGGTCGCCAAGATTATGCTCTCTGATTCAAAATGTCTGCTACTGTTGCTACTATAAAAACAAGGCCTTTACACATCTTGTAAAATACAATATCCTCTGTCCTAGATCCTCGGTTTGTATTCTGTATTCTCATCTCCAGATAGAAAAACAAGGCCTTTACACATCTTGTAAAATACAAGATCTTCTGTCCTAGATCCTCTGTCTGTATTCTGTATTCTCATCTCCAGATAGAAAAACAAGGCCTTTACACATCTTGTAAAATACAAGATCCTCTGTCCTAGATCCTCTGTCTGTATTCTGTATTCTTGTCTACAGATAGAAAAACAAGGCCTTTACACATCTTGTAAAATACAAGATCTTCTGTCCTAGATCCTCTGTCTGTATTCTGTATTCTTGTCTACAGATAGAAAAACAAGAGGCTTGTATTAACAGAACCTAATCAGACAAATTGTGAACTAATGAAGTACTGTATAACAACTGAATACAACAAGTATAAAGCTCAATGGAAAACCCGTTTTAATACTAAAGCTTGGGGTATGTTTGTGTGTGTGTGTGTGTGTGTGTGCAGAACAAGCTCTCATCATCATCTTCACCACTCTTGATGTGAACCAACCTGACTGCACCTCATTGCCCACTACGACTCATGTTGATTCACTTCCTGCATCATGGAGACGCTGTGTTAAATCACTGAGACCGTGTCGCAATAGGATCCCTGTTCCCCCATAGGGCTCTGGGCCCGGTTTCCCAAAAGCATCTTAAGGCTAAATTTATCGTAAGAACCTTCGTAAGAGCATATTTAAATTCACGAGATGTTTCCCAAAAACCGTCTTTATTAACGTTGCACCTTGACATGTCTCGTAATCTTAACGCAGAACACTCTAACAGCGTTGTTCGATCATCGCTTGCTCGCCCGCGTCACTTCACACACAGAAAATCTCTGCTAAACAGAATGAAGATGTTTACATGTCTCTCTGAAAACGTCTTCGTTGAAAACAAAGAGCTTAAAAAGTTTGTAATGTTATAAACAAGCGAAGCAAGGATACAAAAAAAGAAAATGAAAACCAAGATTATCTAGCTTTAAATAATTTGGTTACTAGGCTAAATATTGACATCTGGTTCATGTATGTGCAATCGATAGACCTACCCAGTATTAAGCCACATTAGACTACATCTAATGTATTATTACATCATTACATCTGAGCCATTTCAATATTCATATCTATTAGACCTATAGGCGATATTATCTCAAAGCATTTCACTGTAGCCTAACCAATAACATAAAGGTCAACGTATTAGGTATAGGGCAACGTCGCTTATCTTTCTACTTCACGTTTCATTACTGTAATTATTTAATTGTTTAATTGTAGAAAACAAGAGTTGTAACTCGAAATTACACTGTATATAGAAAAGTATGTGGATTCAGGCGCAATGGATTATGGTCATTGTATTTAATTTAGAAGAAAGACACGCACACCTATTTAGGCGAGGTGCTGGCTAGTGGAGTAGAAAACTTGAAAATAAAAGAGAGCCGCACACTCTAGGAGCTCAGATGCAAAAATTAAATTACCAACGTTTCGACAGTCAAGCTGTCTTCATCAGGGTATAAATGAAGACAGCTTGACTGTCGAAATGTTGGTAATTACATTTTTGCATTTGAGCTCCTAGAGTGTGCGGCTCTCTTTTATTTTCAAGTTTTCTACTCCATTTTCATTGTATTTAATTACCACGTTTATGCGCTGAACTAGGCTGAATATTTGCTTAATGAAAACTACAACTCCCTTCAACCCATCATCCCACAGACAACATATACACATATACAAAAGTATGTGGACACCCCTTCATATTTGTGGATTTGGCTATTTCAGCCACACCCCTTCCTCGCAGGTGTATAACATTTGCGATCTCCCCCTATCTGCAAGCGGGGCCAATAACAACACGCCTTATTGTCATAGGAATTGAACCAACCAATAAGAATGCTTGAACACTAAATACACCATTCTTTAGAGGCAAGTGGAAACATAACGAACCCTGTTACATGAGCACACAGCCATGCAATCTCCATAGACAAACATTAGCAGTAGAATGGCGTTACTGAAGACCTCAGTGACGTTCAACGTGGCACAGTCATGTAGGATGACACCTTTCCAACAAATCAGTTTGTCAAATTTCTGCCCTGCTCGAGCTGCTCCGGTCCACTGTAAGTGCTGTTGTTGTGAAGTGGAAAAGACTAGGAGGAACAATGGCTCAGCCATGAAGTGGTAGGCCACACAAGCTCACAGAACAGGACTGTCCTCGGTTGCAACACTCACTGCAGAGTTCCAAACGCCTCTGCAAGCAACGTCAGCACAAGAACTGTTTGTCGGGAGCATCATGAATTGGGTTTCCATGGCCGAGCAGCCGCACACAAGCCTAAGATCACCATGCGCAATGCCAAGCGTCGGCTGGAGTAGTGTAAAACTCGCCGCTATTGGACTCTGGAGCAGTGGGAACACTTTCTCTAGCAGTCCGGCGGATTAATCTGGGTTTAGTGGATGCCAGGAGAACGCTACCCGTCCGAATGCATAGTGCCAACTGTAAAGTTTGGTGGAGGAGGAATGATGTTCTGGGGCTGTTTTTCAGGGTTCTGGCCCCTTCGTTTGTCACTACAGTAGATTTCTATTCCTTTTGTACCGCTGATATGTTATTTGCTTGGAGAAATGTTAAAAGCTTAACTTTATTAGTAAGAAAAGCCTGCCTTCCTCCACATGTATTCTACGTCCACTACTATGTTACAGGAACGTTCTGCTGGGTTTCTCAATAATCACCTCCTCTGTTACTGCTTCTCTATACGGGGGTGTTTCTCAATAATCACCTCTGTTACTGCTTCTCTATACAGGGGTGTTTCTCAATAATCACCTCCTCTGTTACTGCTTTCCTATACGGGGGGTGTTTCTCAATAATCACCTCTGTTACTGCTTCTCTATACGGGGGGTGTTTCTCAATAATCACCTCTGTTACTGCTTCTCTATACGGGGGTGTTTCTCAATAATCACCTCCTCTGTTACTGCTTCTCTATACAGGGGTGTTTCTCAATAATCACCTCTGTTACTGCTTTCCTATACGGGGGGTGTTTCTCAATAATCACCTCTGTTACTGCTTCTCTATACGGGAGTGTTTCTCAATAATCACCTCCTCTGTTACTGCTTCTCTATACGGGAGTGTTTCTCAATAATCACCTCCTCTGTTACTGCTTCTCTATATGGGAGTGTTTCTCAATAATCACCTCCTCTGTTACTGCTTCTCGATACGGGGGGTGTTTCTCAATAATCACCTCCTCTGTTACTGCTTCTCTATACGGGAGTGTTTCTCAATAATCACCTCCTCTGTTACTGCTTCTCGATACGGGGGGTGTTTCTCAATAATCACCTCCTCTGTTACTGCTTCTCTATACGGGGGGTGTTTCTCAATGATCTAGTTAGAAGCTTTCCCTAGTAGCGCCATAATGTGACATGACATTCTGCTCTCTCCTCTGAAAACAAACATACACACACACGTGCCCGCACACACACACACACATACACACAGTCTGAGCTGCTGAATACCTATACAAACTATGCATCCCAAACGGCGCCCTGTTCCCTATATAGTGCACTCTGGTTGACCAGGGTACTGTATAGGGGATAGGGTGCCATTGAAGGCACCACCACAGACTGAGGAGCTGGTGTACTGACTGTACTGCACACACTCAGACCCAGGGCTGTGATTGGTTTTGACAGGGACGGTGAGAGTTTACCTACCATCTGTGTCCGTTTCACCTCTGACCAGAGGAGAGAGGCTGGGTGTCCGTGTCTACCACCTCTCTGACTCTGGCTGTGTGTGAGAGAGTGTGTGTGCGTGTGTGTGTGTGTGTGTGTGTGTGTGTGTGTGTGTGTGTGTGTGTGTGTGTGTGTGTGTGTGTGTGTGTGTATGTGTGTGTGTGTGTGTGTGTGTGTGTGTGAGAGTGTTTGAGCGAGTGTGTGTGTGTTTTGCTTTGCCCTGTAGGGACCACTGTCCATGCCATCATTTTGTTTCTTCACTCTCTCAATGTGTTCCAAACAGCACCTTATTCCCTATATAGTACCCTGTGGACCCTGGTCAAAACGTAGTGCACTATATTGGGAATAAGGTGCCATTTGGTTTGGGACGTGGCCTCTGTCTCCACTGACGGTCAAATTCATCCTCTTTGCTGGATCTGACACTGGTCCTCTACTGACCTGAGAAGATGCCACTGTTGTTTTGGTACACACACACACACGCACACGCACATGCACACGCACACACGCACACGCACACAGGGACAGAGGAAGGTCAGGTCTGTTTCCTGATGCTAGCTGTCCTGTTGATGATAATGTTGCTGCAGGGGCTCCTAGGGCAGTGTGTGTGTGTGTGTGTGACTGTGTGTGTGTGTGTGTGTGACTGTGTGTGTGTGTGACTGTGTGTGTGTGTGTGTGTGTGTGTGTGTGTGTGTGTGTGTGTGTGTGTGTGTGTGTGTGTGTGTGTGTGTGTGTGTGTGTGTGTGTGTGTGTGTGTGTGTGTGTGTGTGTGTGTGTGACTGTGTGTGTGACTGTGTGTGTGTAACTGTGACTGTGTGTGTGTGACTTTGTGTGTGTGTGTGTGTGTGTGACTGTGT
>NC_088217.1:11265009-11310009 GCF_036934945.1 Oncorhynchus masou masou
GTAACATGTTCAATTTGGTTTAAATAATGCAAAAACAAAGTGTTGGAGAAGAAAGTAAAAGTGCAATACAGTGGGGCAAAAAAGTATTTAGTCAGCCACCAATTGTGCAAGTTCTCCCACTTGAAAAGATGAGAGAGGCCTGAAATTTTCATCATAGGTACACTTCAACTATGACAGACAAAATGAGAAAAAAAATCCAGAAAATCACATTGTAGGACTTTTTATGAATTTATTTGCAAATTATGGTGGAAAATCAGCATTTGGTCAATAACAAAAGTTTATCTCAATACTTTTCATCTTAGTGTTGGGCCAGTAACCAGCAGGCAGCCTAGTGGTTAGAGTGTTGGGCCAGTAACCAGCAGGTAGCCTAGTGGTTAGAGTGTTGGGCCAGTAACCAGCAGGTAGCCTAGTGGTTAGAGTGTTGGGCCAGTAACCAGCAGGCAGCCTAGTGGTTAGAGTGTTGGGCCAGTAACCAGCAGGTAGCCTAGTGGTTAAAGTGTTGGGCCAGTAACCAGCAGGTAGCCTAGTGGTTAGAGTGTTGGGCCAGTAACCAGCAGGTAGCCTAGTGGTTAGAGTGTTGGGCCAGTAACCAGCAGGTAGCCTAGTGGTTAGAGTGTTGGGCCAGTAACCAGCAGGTAGCCTAGTGGTTAGAGTGTTGGGCCAGTAACCAGCAGGTAGCCTAGTGGTTAGAGTGTTGGGCCAGTAACCAGCAGGTAGCCTAGTGGTTAGAGTGTTGGGCCAGTAACCAGCAGGTAGCCTAGTGGTTAGAGTGTTGGGCCAGTAACCGCAAGGTTGCTCGATCGGATCCCAGAGCTGACAAGGTAAAATTCTGTCGCTCAGCCCCTGAACAAGGCAATTAACCCACTGTTGCTAGGCCGTCATTGTAAATAAGAATTTGATCTTAACTGACTTGCCTAGTTAAATGAAGGTAAAATAAATACCTGGCAGAATGATATCATGATGATTTGTAACAATCATTTATTTTGCAAATGCCTCCACCGTACATGACAGAAATACAGCACAAAAACACCACTAGCCAAACACAACGGTCTCTTCCTAGGTATGCAATTAAATTAGAGGGCAAATACACACTCCAATAATTTTTTCGCAAGGGATTGTTCCCAGACCTTAAAAGCGGTCTCCTGATGTGTTTTAAGTATTGTTGTGGACTTATCCAGAGGGAAAACCTGGAAAGAAATAGGAAAACTCAGAAACCGGGATTTTAAAAAAAATGTATATATCGTGCAAGTAATTCTCAGTTGGCATTGGCCCGGTGAGACACTTAATAATTTACCTGAACGTCAAGCCCTGTAAGGGCTAATTTATATGATGACACCTGCTGTAACATCTGCTAATCCGTGTATGCAACCAATAAACTTTGATTTGTTGCAGACAGTACATCTCTGTCAATATATATATATTTTTAAACTTACTGTTTAGTAAAATCCTAATAGTCATCGTCATAATACTACATTCAAGTATATATATATATATATATATATATGTATCTTTATGTTTCTACTTTACAGACATTTTTAGTTCTCCTATTATGTATGAGACAAATCTATGGGTCTATCAAACGTTTAAGTGACTATCAATAAAGAGCCGTCAGATTAAGTAATAGTCAAATGTATTTTAACAAAAGAGAAGAGTATCAAAAGCTATTTATTGCAACGTAAAGCATGTATTTCTAGATGAAACACTGATTAGGTGCTGACAAGGTACAAGTCTGTCGTTCTGCCCCTGAACAGGCAGTTAACTCACTGTTCCTAGGCCGTCATTGAAAATAAGAATTTGTTCTTAACTGACTTGCCTGGTTAAATAAAAGGTAAAATAAATAAAATAAAAGGTGAAAAAGTGACTGTATGATTTGGTGTGTTGTACTTTGTCAATAGAGTTTGTGAAACAAGTGCCGTTTGGTTGATCTGCTTGAAATTTTGTACTAAAAGTTGTGAGAATTAACCATATACTATTACACAGCAACACTGAAGGTTATTGGGGATGGATAGAGGGAGAGACAGCTACTACTTCTGATGTCTCATATTATGTGAAGTTATACAGCACATTAGCATCAATTACAGCTCAGTGTGACTGCTTTAGACTACTAATGGGATATAACCCTCTTAACATATTTAAGACTCAGATATGATGCCACAATCCCACTTTATTGCGTTTCCCTGATATCTAAGCAGACCACTGAGAAAACCTCAAGGACTTGATTAAAAATACCATAATTATTTGACAAACCCCACGAGAAGACTTGCCTGTGTGCCTCGGCCCGCGACGGTATTCCAGGGTGCGTTCTAAGAGCATGTGCCGACCAGGTTGCAGGCTTATTCATGGTGATGTTCAACCTCTCTTTGTCCCAGTCCGTAATTCCCACATGTTTTAAGATTTGTATTTGTATTTATTAGGATCCCCATTAGTCCTGGGTTCCTTACATCACACATAGAAAGATGACCACAATCATTCCGGTTCCTAAGAACTCATTGACTACCGGCCTCATTTCTGTAATCATGAAGTGCTTTGAGAGGCTGATGATGGCACACATTAAGTCTACCATCCCAGCCACCCTAGACCCACTCCAATTTGTATACCGACCCAACAGATCCTAGACGATACAATCTCAATTGCTCTCCACTCTGCCCTCACCCACCTAGATAAGAGGATTACCTATTTGAGAATGCTGTTAATTGACTACAGCTCATTGTCCTCTCCAAGCTCGTCACCAAGCTTAGGACTCTCGGGTTGAACAACTCCCTCTGCAACTTGATCCTGTAGTTCCTGACGGGCCGACCCCAGGTGGTGAGGGTAGGCAACGTCATCTCCACCACGCTGACCCTCAACACGGGGGCCCCAGAGGGGTGTGTGCATAGCCGGAGCACCAACCTCTCTCTCAACGTTAGTAAGATCAATGAGCTAATCATGTACTACAGGAAACGCGGAGAGAGATCACGCCGCCCCATCCACATTGACGGGGCGACAGTGGAGCAGGTTCATCTGGAGTACTAGAGTGATCAGGATATAAGACAATGTGTATCAAGAATGATCTACCAACCAAAGGACACCCAGTCAACTTGACACAACTGTGGACCAGCATCCATGTGGAACGCTTTCAACACCTTGTGGAGTCCATGCCCCGGAGAATTCAGGCTGTTCTGAGGGCAAAAAGAGGGTGCAACTCAATATTAGGAAGGTGTTCCTAATGTTTGTACACTCCGTTTGTTACAGTACGTATTATTTATGCTCATCATGATAAACAGGAACATTTACATTAGAAGTCGAATGGCTGGAAATAAGAATTGAGGTTTTCCTTTTGAATTATGTTGTCACCGCAGCACAATTCACAAATTGTCCTGAACATACAGTTCACACAACATTACAGCACATGCAACAGGAAGCAGCAGAAAGACTGGCATCAAGGGCCTCGTCACTTCTTTCTGAAAGGAACTCTATTTACAACAACTATTCATCGTTGTACAGAGGCCTAACAATACCAGGCAGTGTGCTATAAATGCCTTGGAACAATTTACGTTTAGCAACACTGACACCTTGAAAACAACCATTTTTCATTCAACTTCAGTATGTGTAATGTCTTCCATGTGACGGGAAATCAAGTCTAAGTGCATGTTTTCCACCTTGACTTTTTCAATCATAGATTTTCCTTTTATCAAGTGTCAAGTCTCCCACTCTCTCCTCTCTCCCTCTCCTCCCTTCATCTCTATCAATTCAATTCAATTCAAGAGGCTTTATTGGCATGGGAAACATATGTTGGCATTGCCAAAGCAAGTGAAATGGTGAAACAAAAGTGAAATAAACAATAAAAAGTGAACAGTAAATATTACACTCACACAAGTTCCAAAAGAATAAAGTCATTTCAAATGTCATAGTATCTCTATATACAGTGTTGTAGCGATGTGCAAATAGGTAAAGCAGAGAAGAGAAAATAAATAAACAAATGTTTAAATAAACATAAATATGGGTTGTATTTACAATGGCGTTTGTTCTTCACTGGTTGACCTTTTCTTGTGGCAACAGGTCACAAATCTTGCTGCTGTGATGGCACACTGTGGTATTTCACCCAATAGATATGGGAGTTTATCAAAATTGGATTTGTTTTCAAATTCTTTGTGGGTCTGTAACGGATGTAGTTTGGTGATAGAGAGGAGGACCAAGGTGCAGCGTGGTAAGTGTTCATGTCTTTTTAATAAACAAACTGAACACTGGAACAAAACAATAAACGATGTGAACAAAACGAAACAGTACCGTGTGGCCCAAACACTCACACGGAAACAAACACCCTCAAACCAAAAGTGAAACCCAGGCTACCGAAGTATGATTCTCAATCAGGGACAACAATTGACAGCTGCCTCTGATTGAGAACCATACTAGGCCGAATTCAAAAACAAACATAGAAAAACAAACAGACTGTCCACCCCAACTCACGCCCTGACTATAGTAAAACAAAGACAAAAACAAAGGAACTAAGGTCAGAACGTGACAGGGTCTGTGTAATCTGAGGGAAATATGTGTCTCTAATATGGTCTATCATTTTGCAGGAGGTTTGGAAGTGCAGCTCAGTTTCCACCTCATTTTGTGGGCAGTGTGCACATAGCCTGTCTTCTCTTGAGAGCCATGTCTGCCTTAGGCAGTCTTTCTCAATAGCAAGGCTATGCTCACTGAGTCTGTACACAGTCAAAGATTTCCTTAATTCTGGGTCATTCACAGTGATCAGGTATTCCTCCACTGTGTACTCTCTGTTTAGGGCCAAAGAGCATTCTAGTTTGCTCTGTTTTTTTGTTAATTCTTTCCAATGTGTCAAGTAATTATTTTTTTGTTTCCTCATGATTTGATTGGGTCTAATTGAGTTACTGTCCTTGGGCTCTGTGGGGTCTGTTTGTGTTTGTGAACAGAGCCTCAGGACCAGCTTGCTTAGGGGACTCTTCTCCAGGTTCATCTCTCTGTAAGTGATGGCTTTGTTATGGAAGGTTCAGGGAATTGCTTCCTTTTAGGTGGTTGTAGAATTTAACAACTCTTCTGGATTTTGATAATTAGTGGCTATCAGCCTAATTCTGCTCTGAATCCATTATTTGGTGTTTAACGTTGTATACGAGGATGTTTTTGCAGAATTCTGCATGCAGAGTCTCAATTTGGTGTTTGTCCCATTTTGTGAATTCTTGGTTGGTGAGCGGACCCCAGACCTCACAACCATAAAGGGCAATAACTGATTCAAGTATTTTTAGCCAAATCCTAATTGGTATGTCGAATTTTATGTTCCTTTTGATGGAATAGAAGGCCCTTCTTACCTTGTCTCTCAGATTGTTCACAGCTTTGTGGAAGTTAGCTGTGGCACTGTTGTTTAGGCCGAGGTATGTATAGTTTTTTGTGTGCTCTAGGGCAGCGGAGTCTAGATGGAATTTGTATTCGTGGTCCTGGCAACGGGACCTTTTTTGGAACACCATTATTTTTGTCTTACTGAGATTTACTGTCAGGGCCCAGGTCTGTCAGGGCCCAGGTCTGACAGAATCTGTGCAGAAGATCTAGGTGTTGCTGTAGGACTTCCTTGGTTGGCTACAGAAACACCAGATCATTAGCAAACAGTAGACATTTGATTTCAGATTCTAGATTGTTCTAGTGCCCTCACCAATTCGTTGTATTATATGTTGAAGAGGGTGGGGCTCTAACTGCATCCCTGTCTCACCCCTGTGGAAAGAAACTTGTATTTTTTGCCAATTTTAATCCAACACTTGTTGTTCGTGTACATGTTTTCCCCCCAACACCACTTTCCATCAATTTGTATAACAGACCCTCATGCCAAATTGAGTCGAAAGCTTTTTTGAAATCAACAAAGCACGAAAAGACTTTGCCTTTGTTTGGTTTGTTTGTTTGTCAATTAGGGTATGCAAGGTGAATACGTGGTCTGTCGTACGGTAATTTGGTAAAAAGCCAATTTGACATTTGCTCAGGACATTGTTTTCACTGAGGAAATGTACGATTCGGCTGTAAATGATAATGCAGAGGATTTTCTCCATCTCTCTCTCTCTCTCTCTTTCATCTCCACTCACCGCCTGATTTCTCTGTCTCTCCTCTTACCTCCTCTTCTCCTCTGCTTTCCCTTTGATCTAATTTCCATCTCTCTTTCATTCTCTCTGTAAACCATCACAGCAACACAGCAGAGCCAACCAACAGCTGTTGATGAACCCACACACTCTACACCGCAAGAAGGCTTGGCCTAGATCAGAGACATACGAACGTGTGTGTGTCGTACGGTCATTTGTTTAAAGGCAAATTCGACATTTGCTTAGTAAATGTTTTTTTCTCTCTCTCCCCCACCCTCCCCTCCCCTCTCACTCTCACCCCCCCTCCACCCTTTCTCTCACCTGCCTCATCTCTCTCCCCTCCCTCCCTCCCCTCCCACTCTATCTCTCCTCTGGGACAAAGCCAGCCTGTCTGATTGAGCTCAAGTCTTCCTTTCTGTACCTGCCAGCACAGCGTGTACGTATGATTACATGTTATTTTTCTCTTCCACCACCTCTATTCTTGCAGTTGTTGTTTTTATTAGAAAAACCCCTGTGGCTATAAACTACCTCATTAGCCCATTGGAAGAGAAAATAAGAACAGCTCCAGTTATTACTGTAGACGGCAACCTGCCCCAATCTCCATTTACCCCCACTGTCTTTCTCTCTGTGTCTCTCTCCTCATCCCCCCAAATCAGAGGAGGGGTGGAAGGTGCTTTTATCAATGCTACACAGAACCACCTCTCTCTCTCTGTCACACACACACACACACACACACACACACACACACACACACACACACACACACACACACACACACACACACACACACACACACACACACACACACACACACACACACACGTTCACACACACACACAGGTATATGTTAACACACACCCATGTATATGTTCACACACACCCATGTATATGTTCACACACACACACACACACACACACACACACACACACACACACACACACACACACACACACACACACACACACACACACACACACACACACACACACACACACACAGGTGTATGTTCACACCACTAAACACTAACTGTACTTCAGAGAATGAAATAGTGAGAAACCTGGCTATTGCAACATCAAAGACTTTAGCTTCAGGTTAACCAAACACATGAACACATTACCACTGACTACCTGCTGGTGAGGTGTATATAAGAGTATAACTATGACATGAAGACTTCAGATAGAGGCTGATATGTACAGTGTCATAACCGAGTCTGAGAAACGTATTGCATCAACGAGAGATCAGCACGTTACTAGTGTGTTTAACCCACCATTGACTTCTCCAACAGAGAACAACACATTTACTAAAATAAATGTTATGCTCTGAATCTCAGCTACATAATCTGAAACACTGATAGCTAATTTTATTGTGTTTCTGGTGTTTAACTTCCTCTCTTCTTTCCCAGCATGGGGACACAGTGTATTGTGTTATATTGTGATGCGTGTCATATTGTACTGTCTACAGTGTATTGTGTTGTGATGTGATGTACAGTTTACTGTGTTGTACTGTCTACAGTGTATTGTGTTGTGATGTATAGTTTACTCTGTTGTACTGTCTACAGTGCATTGTGTTGTGATGTATAGTTTACTGTGTTGTACTGTCTACAGTGTATTGTGTTGTGATGTATAGTTTACTGTGTTGTACTGTCTACAGTGCATTGTGTTGTGATGTATAGTTTACTGTGTTGTACTGTCTACAGTGTATTGTGTTGTGATGTATAGTTTACTGTGTTGTACTGTCTACAGTGTATTGTGTTGTGATGTATAGTTTACTGTGTTGTACTGTCTACAGTGTATTGTGTTGTGATGTATAGTTTACTGTGTTGTACTGTCTACAGTGTATTGTGTTGTGATGTATAGTTTACTGTGTTGTACTGTCTACAGTGTATTGTGTTGTGATGTATAGTTTACTGTGTTGTACTGTCTACAGTGTATTGTGTTGTGATGTATAATTTACTGTGTTGTACTGTCTACAGTGTATTGTGTTGTGCTGTATAGTTTACTGTGTTGTACTGTCTACAGTGTATTGTGTGTATAGTTTACTGTGTTGTACTGTCTATAGTGTGTTGTGATGTATAGTTTACTGTGTTGTACTGTCTATAGTGTGTTGTGATGTATAGTTTACTGTGTTGCACTGTCTATAGTGTGTTGTGATGTATAGTTTACTGTGTTGTACTGTCTATAGTGTGTTGTGATGTATAGTTTACTGTGCTGTACTGTCTATAGTGTGTTGTGATGTATAGTTTACTGTGTTGTACTGTCTACAGTGTATTGTGTTGTGATGTATAGTTTACTGTGTTGTACAGTCTATAGTGTGTTGTGATGTATAGTTTACTGTGTTGTACTGTCTATAGTGTGTTGTGATGTATAGTTTACTGTGTTGTACTGTCTACAGTGTATTGTGTTGTGATGTATAGTTTACTGTGTTGTACTGTCTACAGTGTATTGTGATGTATAGTTTACTGTGTTGTACTGTCTATAGTGTGATGTATAGTTTACTGTGTTGTACTGTCTATAGTGTGTTGTGATGTATAGTTTACTGTGTTGTACTGTCTATAGTGTGTTGTGATGTATAGTTTACTGTGTTGTACTGTCTATAGTGTGTTGTGATGTATAGTTTACTGTGTTGTACTGTCTATAGTGTGTTGTGATGTATAGTTTACTGTGTTGTACTGTCTATAGTGTGTTGTGATGTATAGTTTACTGTGTTGTACTGTCTACAGTGTATTGTGTTGTGATGTATAGTTTACTGTGTTGTACTGTCTACAGTGTATTGTGTGTATAGTTTACTGTGTTGTACTGTCTATAGTGTGTTGTGATGTATAGTTTACTGTGTTGTACTGTCTATAGTGTGTTGTGATGTATAGTTTACTGTGTTGCACTGTCTATAGTGTGTTGTGATGTATAGTTTACTGTGTTGTACTGTCTACAGTGTGTTGTGATGTATAGTTTACTTTGTTGTACTGTCTACAGTGTATTGTGTGTATAGTTTACTGTGTTGTACTGTCTATAGTGTGTTGTGATGTATAGTTTACTGTGTTGTACTGTCTACAGTGTATTGTGTTGTGATGTATAGTTTACTGTGTTGTACTGTCTACAGTGTATTGTGTTGTGATGTATAGTTTACTGTGTTGTACTGTCTACAGTGTATTGTGTTGTGATGTATAGTTTACTGTGTTGTACTGTCTACAGTGTGTTGTGATGTATAGTTTACTGTGTTGTACTGTCTACAGTGTATTGTGTGTATAGTTTACTGTGTTGTACTGTCTATAGTGTGTTGTGATGTATAGTTTACTGTGTTGTACTGTCTACAGTGTATTGTGTGTATAGTTTACTGTGTTGTACTGTCTACAGTGTATTGTGATAAATAAACCTACTGAAGAATATGAAGTCATCCTGCATCGCTGAGCAGCACAGACGTTACAGTGTAACTGATAGGATGAGTTATGCATGATGCATTCCTCAGGAGGAAGGGTTTTAACGGTATTCATAATTCACAGCATCAGGCCTGCTTTGGCCATCCGTCCTCTCTACCAGTTAAACAGCCCATTATCTCATTCTTTACCCTGAATAAGATCATATATGATGCATGGGGAAAGTAGCAGTAATAATGATAATAATAATAATGATTATAATAACAATGATTATAATAACAATGATTATAATAACAATAGTAAGAATAATGATACTGGCAATAATGATAGGAATAATAACGATAATAATTATTATAATAATGATAATAATAATATCAATAGTAATAATAATGATACTAAAAATAATTAGAATAATAATGCTAATAATAATAATGAAAATAATTATAATAATAAGGATAATAATAATATCAATAGTAATAATAATGATATTAAAAATAATAATAATGAAAATAATAATAATGCTAATAATAATTATAGTAAAATAATTATAATAAAAATGAAAATAATAATAATGATTATAATAATGATGAAAATAATGATTATAATAATGATGATAATAATGGTAGTAATAATGATGATGCTGTTTAATACTTCTAATAACAACAATAGTAACAATAATGATAATAATGGTAGTAATAATAATGATAGTAATGATAATAAGAATAAGAATACTAAGAATAACGAAAAAGATAATAATAACAATACTATTAATAATAATAATATTAAATGATTTGGCGTTCAGAAACTTCTTCCTATGATGTGGTGTTTGACGTCATTTTTCTGGTTGACAGGCCGCCCCCAGGTGGTGAGGGTAGGTAGCAACACATCTGCCATGCTGATCCTCAACACTGGAGCTCCCCAGGGGTGCGTGCTCAGTCCCCTCCTGTACTCCCTGTTCACCCACTACTGCATGGCCAGGCATGACTCCAACACCATCATTAAGTTGGCTGACGACACAACAGTGGTAGGCCTGATCACCGACAACGACGAGACAGCCTATAGGGAAGAGGTCAGAGACCTGGCCGGGTGGTGCCAGAATAACAACCTATCCCTCAATGTATCCAAGACTACTGATTGTGAACTACAGGAAAAGGAGCACCGAGCACGTACCCATTCTCATCGACGGGGCTGTAGTGGAGCAGGTTGAGAGCTTCAAATTTCCTTGTTGTCCACATCAACAACAAACTAGATTGGTCCAAACACACCAAGACAGTCGTGAAGAGGGCACGACAAACCCTATTCCCCCTCAGGAAACTAAAAAGATTTGGCATGGGTCCTGAGATCCTCAAAAGGTTCTACAGCTGCAACATCGAGAGCATCCTGACCAGTTGCATCACTGCCTGGTATGGCAATTGCTCGGCCTACGACCACAAGGCACTTTAGAGGGTAGTGAGTATGGCCCAGTACATCACTGGGGCTAAGCTGCCTGCCATCCAGGACCTCTACACCAGGCGGTGTCAGAGGAAGGCCCTAAAAATGGTCAAAGACCCCAGCCACCCCAGTCATAGACTGTTTTCTCTCCTACCGCATGGCAAGCGGTACCGGGGTGCCAAGTCTAGGATAAAAAGGTTTCTCAACAATTTTTACCCCCAAGCCATAAGACTCCTGAACAGGTAACCAAATGGTTACCCGGACTATTTGCATTGTGTGTGTGTCCCGCAACCCCTCTTTTTAATGTCTTTTTACTGTTTTTTAAAATTTCTTTACTTACCTACACACACACACACACACACACACACTTTTTCCCCCCGCACCATTGGTTAGAGCCTGTAAGTAAGCACTTCACTGTGAGGTCTACTACACCTGTTGTGTTCGGCGCGACATGACACATAAACTTTGATTTGATTTGAATCCCAGGTTTAACAATGACATCCCCAGGCTCAAGAGAAGAAGGAGGAGGAGGCAAAGGAGGTGGAGGAAGAGAAGAAGAAGGTGAAGGAGGAGGAGAAGGTGGAGGTGGAGGAGAATGAGGAGATGAAGGAGGAGGAGATGGAAAAGAAAGAGGAGGAGGGGGAGAAGGAGCAGAAAGAGGAGGACATGGAGAAGAAGGATGTGGAGGTGAAGGAGGAGGAGGAGAAGGAGAAGGAAAAGGTGTATGAGGAGGGGGAGAAGGAGAAGAAAGATGAGGAGGACAAGGAGAAGACGGAGGTGAAGGTGGAGAAAGAGGAGGGGGAGAAGGTGGAGGACGGGGAAGAAGGAGCAGAAAGAGGAGGAGGACAAGGAGAAGATGGAGGTGAAGGAGGAGAAGGAGGAGGGGGAGAAGGTGGAGGACGGGGAAGAAGGAGCAGAAAGAGGAGGAGGACAAGGAGAAGATGGAGGTGAAGGAGGAGAAGGAGGAGGGGGAGAAGGTGGAGGAGGGGGAGAAGGAGCAGAAAGAGAAGGAAAACAAGAAGAAGGAGGAGAAGATGGAGGAGAAGAAGGAGGAGGAGAAGTTAGGGAGGAGGAGAAGAAGGAGGAGGATATATTAGGGAGGAGGAGAAGAAGGAGAAGGAGAAGCAGAAGGATGAGAAGGTGGAGGAGGAGAAGGAGGAGAAGGCGGAGGAGAAGGGGGAGAAAGAGGAGAAGGAAAAGGTATAGGAGGAGGGGGAGAAGAAAGAGAAGAAAGAGGAGAAGGAGGCCATATGATTCAAAAGGAAAAGTCAAACTATGTAGTGAGAGAGCGCAATTAAGGTATGGGCTGCATGTTCACGGAGTGCTGGGACGTGTGTGTGTGTTGGTGTGTGACAGTGGGTATTTCATATTCCTTAAAACTGAAAAAGCTGATCCAGCATATGCCCTTGGTAATCAGACCACTTCAGACTGATAGCATCACTGTGACAGAACGGATGGAAGCAGAGAGAGAGAGATCTCGAGAGAGAGAAACCTCAGCATGACAGCAGGACATATGCCCAGGCCATGAGCAGAGCAACAGGCCCAACCCCCCAGTATCACAACCGCCCCCAAGCCCCATCCTGAGACCTAAGAGGTATGTATCAGATGCTCAACATGCTCTGCTCACACCTACTGTGATGGTCCAGGCCTAAACAACACAAAAGCAACACTAGACACTATAGAACACAAAGCTTTTACAATCTCATCCTGGAATATACAAGGGTTGAGGTCATCTGCCTTTGGCCTGAAGAGCAGGAACCCAGACCTCATCAAATAAATTGGAAATAGAGACATTGTCATCCTATAAAAAACATGGTATAGCGGAAAAGGACCCACTAGTTGCCCTCTCGGCTACAGAGAGCTGGTAGTCCCATCCACAAAACTAGCAGGTGTGAAACACAGAAGAGACTCAAGGGGTATGCTAATTTGGTATAGAGCAGACCTAACCCACTTTATTAAATGTACCAAAACAGGAACATTTGACATCTGGCTTGAAATGATCTCAACAGAAAAAAATGTCCTCATGTGTGCTAACTATATCCCCCCCAATAGAATCCATATACTTTAACGATGACAGCTCCTCCATCCTAGAGGGGGAGATCAACAATTTCCAGGCCCAGGGACATGTACTAGTCTGTGGCGACCAAAATGCCAGAACTGGACAAGAACCTGACACCCTCAGCATACAGGGGTACAAACACCTACCTGGAGGTGACAGCATTCCCTTGCCATATGCCCCCCGAGACACAACTATGACAACATAACCAACAAAAATGGGTCGCAACTCCTGCAGCTCTGTCGAACACAGGATATGTATATAGTCAATGGTAGGCTTCGAGGGGACTCCTACGGTAGGTACACCTATAGCTCATCTCTTGGCAGTAGTACTGTAGACTACTTTATCACTGACCTCAACCCAGAGTCTCTCAGAGCGTTCACAGTCAGCCCACTGACGCCACTATCAGATCACAGCAAAATCACACTCTACTTGAACAGAGATATACTCAATCATGAGGCATCAAAGCCAAAGGAACTGACTAATATTAAGAAATTCTGTAGATAGAAGGACAGTGGGTTGGAAACCTACCAAAAACAATTAGGCAACAACAAATTCAATCCCTTCTAGATAATTTCCTGGACAAAAAGTTTCACTGTAATAGTGAAGGTGTAGATAGATAATAGTGAAGGCAGTAGAAAAACAAAACAGTATATTTGACATCTCAGCTTCCCTATCAAACGACTTGATTAGTGTAGTGTCAACAACGTAGCCACTGCCAGCTAGCCTACTCAAGCAGTACTGTATCATTTCAATCATTTTAGTCAATAAGATTCTTGCTACGTAAGCTTAACGTTCTGAACATTCGATAAGTGTAGTCCACTTGTCATTCCAATCTCCTTTGCATTAGCGTAGCCTCTTCTGTAGCCTGTCAACTATGTGTCTATCTATCCCTGTTCTCTCCTCTCTGCACAGACCATACAAACGCTCCACACCGCGTGGCCGCGGCCACCCTAATCTGGTGGTCCCAGCGCGCACGACCCACGTGGAGTTCCAGGTCTCCGGTAGCCTCTGGAACTGCCGATCTGCGGCCAACAAGGCAGAGTTCATCTCAGCCTATGCCTCCCTCCAGTCCCTCGACTTCTTGGCACTGACGGAAACATGGATCACCACAGACAACACTGCTACTCCTACTGCTCTCTCTTCGTCCGCCCACGTGTTCTCGCACACCCCGAGAGCTTCTGGTCAGCGGGGTGGTGGCACCGGGATCCTCATCTCTCCCAAGTGGTCATTCTCTCTCTCCCCCTTACCCATCTGTCTATCGCCTCCTTTGAATTCCATGCTGTCACAGTTACCAGCCCTTTCAAGCTTAACATCCTTATCATTTATCGCCCTCCAGGTTCCCTCGGAGAGTTCATCAATGAGCTTGATGCCTTGATAAGCTCCTTTCCTGAGGACGGCTCACCTCTCACAGTCCTGGGTGACTTTAACCTCCCCACGTCTACCTTTGACTCATTCCTCTCTGCCTCCTTCTTTCCACTCCTCTCCTCTTTCGACCTCACCCTCTCACCTTCCCCCCCTACTCACAAGGCAGGCAATACGCTCGACCTCATCTTTACTAGATGCTGTTCTTCCACTAACCTCATTGCAACTCCCCTCCAAGTCTCCGACCACTACCTTGTATCCTTTTCCCTCTCGCTCTCATCCAACACTTCCCACACTGCCCCTACTCGGATGGTATTGCGCCGTCCCAACCTTCGCTCTCTCTCCCCCGCTACTCTCTCCTCTTCCATCCTATCATCTCTTCCCTCTGCTCATACCTTCTCCAACCTATCTCCTGATTCTGCCTCCTCAACCCTCCTCTCTTCCCTTTCTGCATCCTTTGACTCTCTATGTCCCCTATCCTCCAGGCCGGCTCGGTCCTCCCCTCCCGCTCCGTGGCTCGACGACTCATTGCGAGCTCACAGAACAGTGCTCCGGGCAGCCGAGCGGAAATGGAGGAAAACTCGCCTCCCTGCGGACCTGGCATCCTTTCACTCCCTCCTCTCTACATTTTCCTCCTCTGTCTCTGCTGCTAAAGCCACTTTCTTCCACTCTAAATTCCAAGCATCTGCCTCTAACCCTAGGAAGCTCTTTGCCACCTTCTCCTCCCTTCTGAATCCTCCTCCCCCTCCCCCTCCTCCCTCTCTGCAGATGACTTCGTCAACCATTTTGAAAAGAAGGTCGACGACATCCGATCCTCGTTTGCTAAGTCAAACGACACCGCTGGTTCTGCTCACACTGCCCTACCCTGTGCTCTGACCTCTTTCTCCCCTCTCTCTCCAGATGAAATCTCGCTTCTTGTGACGGCCGGCCGCCCAACAACCTGCCCGCTTGACCCTATCCCCTCCTCTCTTCTCCAGACCATTTCCGGAGACCTTCTCCCTTACCTCACCTCGCTCATCAACTCATCCCTGACCGCTGGCTACGTCCCTTCCGTCTTCAAGAGAGCGAGAGTTGCACCCCTTCTGAAAAAACCTACACTCGATCCCTCCGATGTCAACAACTACAGACCAGTATCCCTTCTTTCTTTTCTCTCCAAAACTCTTGAACGTGCCTTCCTTGGCCAGCTCTCCCGCTATCTCTCTCAGAATGACCTTCTTGATCCAAATCAGTCAGGTTTCAAGACTAGTCATTCAACTGAGACTGCTCTTCTCTGTATCACGGAGGCGCTCCGCACTGCTAAAGCTAACTCTCTCTCCTCTGCTCTCATCCTTCTAGACCTATCGGCTGCCTTCGACACTGTGAACCATCAGATCCTCCTCTCCACCCTCTCCGAGTTGGGCATCTCCGGTGCGGCCCACGCTTGGATTGCGTCCTACCTGACAGGTCGCTCCTACCAGGTGGCGTGGCGAGAATCTGTCTCCTCGCCACGCGCTCTCACCACTGGTGTCCCCCAGGGCTCTGTTCTAGGCCCTCTCCTATTCTCGCTATACACCAAGTCACTTGGCTCTGTCATAACCTCACATGGTCTCTCCTATCATTGCTATGCAGACGACACACAATTAATCTTCTCCTTTCCCCCTTCTGATGACCAGGTGGCGAATCGCATCTCTGCATGTCTGGCAGACATATCAGTGTGGATGACGGATCACCACCTCAAGCTGAACCTCGGCAAGATGGAGCTGCTCTTCCTCCCGGGGAAGGACTGCCCGTTCCATGATCTCGCCATCACGGTTGACAACTCCATTGTTTCCTCCTCCCAGAGCGCTAAGAACCTTGGCGTGATCCTGGACAACACCCTGTCGTTCTCAACTAACATCAAGGCGGTGGCCCGTTCCTGTAGGTTCATGCTCTACAACATCCGCAGAGTACGCCCCTGCCTCACACAGGAAGCGGCGCAGGTCCTAATCCAGGCACTTGTCATCTCCCGTCTGGATTACTGCAACTCGCTGTTGGCTGGGCTCCCTGCCTGTGCCATTAAACCCCTACAACTCATCCAGAACGCCGCAGCCCGTCTGGTGTTCAACCTTCCCAAGTTCTCTCACGTCACCCCGCTCCTCCGCTCTCTCCACTGGCTTCCAGTTGAAGCTCGCATCCGCTACAAGACCATGGTGCTTGCCTACGGAGCTGTGAGGGGAACGGCACCGCAGTACCTCCAGGCTCTGATCAGGCCCTACACCCAAACAAGGGCACTGCGTTCATCCACCTCTGGCCTGCTCGCCTCCCTACCACTGAGGAAGTACAGTTCCCGCTCAGCCCAGTCAAAACTGTTCGCTGCTCTGGCCCCCAATGGTGGAACAAACTCCCTCACGACGCCAGGACAGCGGAGTCAATCACCACCTTCCGGAGACACCTGAAACCCCACCTCTTCAAGGAATACCTAGGATAGGATAAAGCAGTCCTTCTCACCCCCCCCTTAAATGATTTAGATGCACTATTGTAAAGTGGCTGTTCCACTGATGTCAGAAGGTGAATTCACCAATTTGTAAGTCGCTCTGGATAAGAGCGTCTGCTAAATGACTTAAATGTAATGTAAATGTAACATTTCAAGCAGACGACCTAAGAAAATAAACAACAATGACAAATGGTTTGATGAAGAACGCAAAAACCTAAGAAATAAATTGAGAAACCTACCCAACCAAAAACACAGAGACCCAGAAAACCTGAGCCTATGGAAATACGGAAAAAGAAGGAACACCACGTCAGAAATCAGCTCAATGGGATTGAAGAATCCATAGAATATAACCATTTCTGGGAAAATTGGAAAACTATTAACAAACAACACCATGAAGAGTTATCTATCAAAAACGGAGATGTATGGATAAACCAATTCTACAATCCTTTTGGCTCTATAACAAAGACCAAACACCAAACAGCAAAACATATACATGATCAAACACAACTCTTATAATCATTTATTAAAGACTAGCAGAACCCACTGGATTCTCCAATTACATTGAATGAACTACAGGACAAAATACAAACACTACAACCAAAAAAGGCCTGTGGGGTTGATGGTGTCAGGATTTGGCCAGGGTTGTTCCGGGTTTTGGTCACTAGATGCCCCCATTGTGCTTTTTGACCTCATGTTTTTTCCCTTGTTCCCCATTATTATTTGCACCTGTGCCTCGTTTTCCCTGATTGTATTTAAACCCTTAGTTTCCCTCAGTTCTGTGCTCTGTGTTTGTATGTTAGCACCCAGCCCTAGCGTTCTGTGTATTCTTGTCGTTTCCGGTGGATGCTCTTGTGGAATTCTGTTTTGTTTTTGAGTATCTCTTGAGGCTTTTTTGTGCTATTCCTAACACCTTTTGGATTTGCCATTTTTTGTATTGAAGGACTTCTCCTTTTTTACTTTATTAAATACACCGTCTTAAGTACTGCTGTGTCTGCCTCATCTTCTGGGTTCTGCTGACTATTCGTGGCTCAGTTGGTTAAGTGACTGTTTCTCACTCCGGAGACCCAGGTTCGTAACCGGGTCCTGACAGAAACACAGAGCCAAAAATGAACCCAGAGGCAGCCAGTTCCCATTTCCTTTTTGCCATGCTGTCCCACCACCAGGAGACTGTCCAACGCCACGAAGCCGCCCTGGTTCAGCAAGAGGCCTTAATGGCTAGACATTCTCATCTTCTGTCGGAGATGCTGACTTCCATTAAGCAAATATCTGATCGTCTTACCCCGGCAACAGTTCCCGTCCCAGTACCTCAGATTCACGTACCCATGGCAGTTAACCCCCTGGCTGAACCTCGTCTTCCACCTCCCCAACGGTTCTCAGGTGATCCAAGTGCTTGTAAAGGGTTTCTCACCCAATGTTCTCTCTCCTTTGAGCTACAACCCTCGTCGTTTCCCACCGACCGGTCTAAGATCGCTTATATCATCACCCTGCTGTCGGAAAAAGCCCTGGCCTGGGCTACTGCTGTGTGGGATGCCCATAGTTCCTGCTGTGCCAGCTACTCTGCCTTTGCTGAGGAATTCAAACGAGTGTTTCAAGGCCCAAGCAGTGGTTCTGACTCAGCCAAACAGCTCCTGACTCTCCACCAAGGTTGGCGCAGCGTGACGGACTATGCCATCCAGTTCCGCACGGTGGCAGCAGCAAGTGGCTGGAACAACGAGGCGCTCACGGTGTGCTTTCTGAAAGGCCTTTCCGACACTATCCAAGATGAACTGGCCACTCGGGAACCACCGGACAATCTCGAGTCCCTGATCAAGTTGGCCTCACGCA
This sequence comes from Oncorhynchus masou masou, assembly GCF_036934945.1. Taxonomy (NCBI): domain Eukaryota; kingdom Metazoa; phylum Chordata; class Actinopteri; order Salmoniformes; family Salmonidae; genus Oncorhynchus; species Oncorhynchus masou. The sequence goes on from NC_088217.1 coordinate 11,283,568, forward strand.
TTGACCAGCGTCTGAGAGAGAGAACTCAACCGTAGACCTCTAGCCCCTATCAGTCCTAGCTCCGAGTCCCCACCTTTATCCTCGCTGGCTCCATCGGAACCCATGCAGATTGGACGCATCTCCCAGGCTGAGAGAGACCGCTGGATGAGGGAGCGACGCTGTCTATATTGCGGCAAACCGGGCCATTTCCGTTCCACGTGTCCCGGGCTCCAGGGAAACGCTCTGTCCCGTACAGACCGGGGGGAACTGTAACGGGAAACATAACCTCCTCCCATCCGTCCAACTCCCGTCTGCTCATTCCAGTCACCCTCTCCTGGGACAACCACAAGCTTCACCTTCAAGCCTTGGTAGACTCTGGAGCCGCAGGTAACTTCATGGATGGTGTCTGGGCGAAGGAGAATGGCGTTCCCTCTGAACCTCTAAGTGAACCCATGAGGGTCACTACATTGGATGGAAGCACCTTTGGGATCTGGACTTGTCACTCATGTCACTACCTCCTTGCGACTTTCAGTTTCACAACACCAGGAATTGATGAACTTTCATTTGATCTCCTGTTCCGAGTTCCCTCTCGTCCTTGGATACCCCTGGCTTCACAGCCATAACCCTCACATCGACTGGTCTGTGGGCACTATCAAGCAGTGGGGTCCTACGTGCCAAGCTACTTTTATTTTCCAGAATTCCCCGAGTTCTACTCCCGAGTCTTTAGAATCCATCGACCTGACCCGAGTTCCCGAGTGTTACCATGACCTCAAACTGGTGTTTAGCAAACAGAGGGCCACCATGCTACAACCCCATAGACCTTACGATTGCCCCATCGACCTGTTTCCGGGCACTTGCCCCCCCAGGGGTCGGATCTTTTCCCTATCTCCACCCGAACGAGCTGCTATGGATACCTACATCAAGGACGCTCTGGAAGCAGGCCTCATGCGTCCATCCACCTCCCCGGCGGGAGCAGGGTTTTTCTTTGTGGCCAAGAAAGACGGTGGATTACGTCCTTGCATCGACTACCGGGGACTCAATGCCATAACCGTCCGTAACCGTTACCCGCTACCCCTTATGGCCACAGCCTTCGAGCTGCTCCAGGAAGCAGTTGTTTTCACTAAGCTTGACCTGCGGAACGCATACCATCTTGTGCGGATCAGACCTGGTGACGAGTGGAAGACCGCTTTCAACACGCCTACTGGTCACTATGAATACTTGGTGATGCCCTTCGGCCTGACCAACGCCCCAGCGGTGTTCCAAGCGCTCATAAACGATGTGCTTAGGGATATGCTTAACATATTTGTGTTCGTTTACTTGGATGACATCCTCATCTTTTCGAGCTCCCTTCAAGAACACACTAAGCATGTCAGACAAGTACTCAAACGCCTCCTGGACAGCCATCTGTACGTTAAGCCGGAAAAATGTGAATTCCATTCATCCCGAGTACAATTCCTGGGATTTGTAGTGGAACCCGGTCGAGTCCAAATGGACCCCAGGAAGGTAGGGGCAGTAGCGGATTGGCCCACCCCTAATCCGTTAAGGAAGTTCAGCGTTTCCTGGGCTTCACAAACTTTTACCGCAAGTTCATCAAGAACTTCAGCTTGGTGGCAGCCCCTCTCTCAGCTTTAACCAAGGGTGGCAATGCAAGGTTTTTGTGGGGAAGAGAAGCTGAGACGGCCTTCCAAGGACTCAAGCAGCGCGTTCTCTCTGCTCCCATCCTGATACTACCGACTACGGATGAACCATTTGTGGTGGAGGTAGACGCATCAGAGGTTGGTGTTGGAGCTGTCCTGTCTCAGAGGGGTGAAGACAAGAAGCTTCATCCGTGCGCTTTCTTCTCACACCGGCTTACCCCGACTGAGAGGAACTACGATGTGGGGGATCGTGAACTCCTAGCGGTTAAGATGGCATTGAAGGAATGGAGACACTGGCTCGAGGGGGCTTCTCACCCGTTTCAAGTGCTTACGGACCACAAAAATCTGGAGTATATCCAACAGGCGAAGCGGTTGAACTCTAGACAAGCTAGATGGTCTCTTTTCTTCAATCGATTCCAGTTTATCCTCACCTATCGGCCCGGGTCGAAGAATCTCAAACCGGATGCCCTGTCCCGAGTCTACGCTCCTGCCATTCGAGATGACACGGACATGCCTGTCCTTCCTGCTGCTAAGATTGTGGCTCCGATCTCGTGGCAAGTTGAGGATACCGTGAGACGTGCTCAAGCTAGCGAACCGGACCCGAAAGGAGGTCCTGCCAATCGGTTGTTTGTCCCCAAGGCAGTGAGGACTCAGGTCCTTCTGTGGGGGCACTCCTCTCGCCTCACCTGTCATCCGGGCGTAGGTCGCACCTTGGAGTTCATCCAGCGTAAGTTCTGGTGGCCTACCATAAGAGAAGACGTTGCCACTTTCGTCAATGCCTGTCCCGTGTGCTGCCAGGGCAAATCTTCTCACCTACGCCCTCAAGGACTCCTTCACCCTTTACCTGTTCCCCACAGACCCTGGTCCCATATCTCATTGGACTTTATTACTGGACTTCCTCCATCCCATGGCAATACTACTATCCTAGTCATAATCGACAGGTTTTCAAAGGCGGCCAGGTTCGTCCCTCTGACTAAGTTACCTTCTGCCAAGGAAACGGCTGAGTTGGTAATTAATCATGTGTTCCGAGTCTTCGGCATTCCTCAAGATATGGTTTCTGACAGAGGTCCCCAGTTCGCCTCAAGGTTTTGAAGGCCTTCTGCCAACTCATGGGGGCTTCTGCCAGTCTATCTTCAGGGTACCATCCGGAGTCCAACGGCCAAACAGAGAGGATGAATCAAGAGCTGGAAACCACCCTCCGATGTATGACTCGTGACAACCCGTCCACATGGTCATCCTTTATTGTTTGGGCCGAATACGCGCACAACACCTTGCGCTCCTCCTCCACTGGTATGTCCCCGCACGAGTGTCAGTTTGGCTATGCTCCTCCATTGTTCCCGGACCAGGAGGCAGAAGTCAGAGTGCCTTCAGCCTTGAAGTTCGTCAGACGCTGTCGGCTTATGTGGAGGAAGACCCGTCTTAATCTTATGCGTTCCTCACAGAGGTACCAACAACAAGCCAACAGACGTCGCCGTCCCGGGCCTACCCTGCGCCCCGGCCAGAGAGTCTGGCTCTCCACAAGAGACTTACCTCTACGGGTGGAGTCTCGCAAGCTGTCCCAAAAATACATCGGTCCCTTCAAGGTTGCCAGGAGAGTTAACCCAGTTTCTTATCGCCTACACTTCCCCAGATCCCTTAAGATTAATCCCACATTTCACATTTCATTGTTAAAACCTGTTGTTTTTTCTCCCCTTGTCCCGGCAGACAGACCTCCCCCTCCGCCTCGTGTCATTGGAGGCCAGCCGGCTTATACCGTCCATCGGATACTGGATTCCCGCCGGGTGCAGCGGTCCTGGCAGTATCTGGTGGACTGGGAAGGCTACGGTCCCGAGGAGCGCTCCTGGGTTCCTGCCAAAGACATCCTGGACCCTGACCTCATTCGTCAGTTCAGGGCCCTCCACCCTGAGAGAGCTGGTAGGAACGTCAGGAGCCGTTCCTAGGGGGGGGATTCTGTCAGGATTTGGCCAGGGTTGTTCCGGGTTTTGGTCACTAGATGCCCCCATTGTGCTTTTTGACCTCATGTTTTTTCCCTTGTTCCCCATTATTATTTGCACCTGTGCCTCGTTTTCCCTGATTGTATTTAAACCCTTAGTTTCCCTCAGTTCTGTGCTCTGTGTTTGTATGTTAGCACCCAGCCCTAGTGTTCTGTGTATTCTTGTCGTTTCCGGTGGATGCTCTTGTGGAATTCTGTTTTGTTTTTGAGTATCTCTTGAGGCTTTTTTGTGCTATTCCTAACACCTTTTGGATTTGCCATTTTTTGTATTGAAGGACTTCTCCTTTTTTACTTTATTAAATACACCGTCTTAAGTACTGCTGTGTCTGCCTCATCTTCTGGGTTCTGCTGACTATTCGTGGCTCAGTTGGTTAAGTGACTGTTTCTCACTTCGGAGACCCAGGTTCGTAACCGGGTCCTGACAGATGGTATCCGAAATTAAATGATAAAATATACAGACCACAAATTGTGCGGTTAAATTTGGCAAAAAAACACACATTTCTTTCGTGGGGTGAGACAGGGACGTAGATTAAGCCCCACCCTCTTCAACATATACATCAACGAAATGGCGAGGGCACTAGAAGAGTCCTAGAATCCTACTAGAATCTGACATGAAATGTCTCCTGTTCGCTAATGATCTGGTATTTCTGTCCCCAACCAAGGAGGTTCTACAGCAACACCTAGATCTTCTGCACAGATTCTGTCAGACCTGTGCCCTGACAGTAAATCTCAGTAAGACAAAAAATAATGGTGTTCCAAGAAAGGTCCTGTTGCCAGGACCACGAATACAAGTTCCATCTAGACACCGTTGACGTTGAGCACACAAAAAACGATACACACCTCGGCCTAAACATCAGCGCCAGAGATGACTTCCACAAAGCTGTGAATGATCTGAGAGACAAGGCAAGAAGGGCCTTCTACGCCATCAAAAGGAACATAACATTTGACATACCAATTAGGATCTTGCTAAAATACTTGAATCAGTTATAGAACCCATTGCCCTTGATGGTTGTGAGGTCTGGGGTCCGCTCACCAACCAATAATTCACAAAATGTGACAAACTCCAAATTGAGACTGCATGCAGAATTCTTCCAAAACTATCCTCTGCGTCCAAAGTAAAACACAAAATAATGCATGCAGAGCACAATTAGGACAATACCAGCTAATTATCAAAATCCAGAAAAGAGCCATAACATTCTACAACCACCTAAAAGGAAGCAAATCCCTGAACCTTCCATAACAAAGCCATCACCTACGAAATTAACCTTGAGAAGAGCACCCTAAGCAAGCTGATCCTGGGGCTCTATTCACAAACACAAACAGTCCCCACAGAGACCCAGGACAGCAACACAATTAGACACAACAAAATCAAAAACAAAAAATACTTGACACATTGGAAAGAATTAAGAAAAAAACAGAGCAAATTAGAATGCAATTTGGCCCTAAACAGAGAGTACACAGTGGCAGAATACCTGATCACTGTGACTAACCCCAAATTTAAGGAAATCGTTGACTATGTACAGACTCAGTGAGCATAGCCTTGCTATTGAGAAAGGCCACTGTAGGCAGACCTGGCTCTCAGGAGAAGACAGGCTATGTGCACACTGCCCACAAAATTAGGTGGAAACTGAACTGCACTTCCTAACCTCCTGCCAAATGTATGACCATATTAGAGACACATATTTCCCTCAGATTACACAGACCCACAAAGAGTTAGAAAACAAACCCAATTTTGATAAACCCTCATATCTACTGGTTGAAATACCACAGTGTGCCATCACAGCAGCAAGATCTGTGACCTGTTGCCACAAGGGCAACCAGTGTAGAACAAACACCATTGTAAATACAACCCATATTTATGTAGATTTATTTTCCCTTTTGTACTTTAACTATTTGCACATCATTGCAAAACTGTATATAGACATAATATGACATTTTAAATGTATTCATTCTTTTGGAACTTTTGTGAGTGTAATGTTGACTGTTAATTTTTGATTAATTGTTTAACTTTTGCTTAGTTTCTATTTCACTTGCTTTGTCAATGTTAACATATGTTTCCCATGCCAATAAAGCCCTTGAATTTAAATGGAATTGAGAGAGAGACAGTATGAACTGAGTGTGGTCATAAATAAATGCAGTAAAGTTCTACTTGGTAACAGAAACATAAACTGAAACTGAGAGTCATGAACATTAAATCACATAAACAAGAAAAGACGATTAGATGTGAAATAAAAACACGATACTTAAATTGAATTCCCCAACCAAATGACCCCTAATTTAATAAATAGCTCCTCTCTTTAATGGGAGCCTGAGAATATTAAACCCCAAGATTGTAGCAATACTAGTATTTCAGGATGAATCAATCCTCTCCCCATAAGCTCCTCGAGAGCCTTGAACCCTTACTTGGGTACTTCCTACAGTGAGTGTCAACTCAGTCACAACTTCAAAGGCATTTCCTTTTTTATGTTTATAGTCCAACAAGTGTTTAAAGGCCTTGATTGTTTAATTCTAACATTATATTAATCAAAATATGTAATACAAATCTCCAAACTAGTTTAGCTAAATTATTTTTAGTGCTATGTAACGCTCCAGGGTTCATTTCCTTAACATTTTGACATGTTTCTCTAGATTTAGAACATAAAACAACATTTATAAAGAAAACATTATCCCTTGGGTCTACAACAGCAAATACTTCAATTGATAAAGCATATGTTGCAGAACAGTGATTAAAAATATTAGTTCAGAATTTAAAAATAAATAAATTGATCTTTAGGGCCGTCTGTGACGGAGTTGACAAGCCATTGACGGAGTTGACAAGCCATTGACGGAGTTGACAAGCCATTGACGGAGTTGACAAGCCATTGACAGAGTTGACAAGCCATTGACAGAGTTGACAAGCCATTGACGGAGTTGACAAGCCATTGACGGAGTTGACAAGCCATTGACAGAGTTGACAAGGCATTGACAGAGTTGACAAGCCATTGACGGAGTTGACAAGCCATTGACGGAGTTGACAAGCCATTGACAGAGTTGACAAGCCATTGACGGAGTTGACAAGCCATTGACGGAGTTGACAAGCCATTGACAGAGTTGACAAGCCATTGACAGAGTTGACAAGCCATTGACAGAGTTGACAAGGCATTGACAGAGTTGACAAGCCATTGACGGAGTTGACAAGCCATTGACGGAGTTGACAAGCCATTGACGGAGTTGACAAGCCATTGACGGAGTTGACAACAAATACTCAAAACAGACATTTTTGCCTCCAAAAATAAAAGCTCAATACAAACATTTGTAAAATATAGAAATGTTTTACTCTGAAAATCCCCAATAAAAACATAACTATTCTATCAGAACTTTCAGCACTACGATGAAGTTGAAGTCAATGTTCCCTTTGATTTTTTTCAGGCACTGAGAAAATGTCAGGTCTGCTGAGTGCAAATTTGATCGTTGTGAAAATTCTGTGCAACTTCCAAGGTGCTTTTACTGTGAACCTAATTTAAGTTACAGTTTTAAAAGTGGCCATGTAGACTATTTGATGATAATGTACCAGAGTGGCCTACCATCAAAAACAATGGGGAAAATGCATCCCACAACGCTTTAACCTCTTGATACTCCCCACCCCGGATCCGGGATCGTGAATAAAGCCTCAGGCTCATTAGCATAACGCAACGTTAACGATTTTTGAAAATCGCAAATAAAATGAAAATAATGCACCTGCTCTCAAGCTTAGCCTTTTCTTAACAACACTGTCATCTCAGATTTTCAAAATATGCTTTTGAACCATAGCAAATCACTAATTTGTGTAAGAGTATGCTAAGATAGCTTAGCATTTTGAGTAACATTTAGCACGCAACATTTTCACAAAAACCAGATAACCACATAAATAAAATCATTTACCTTTGAAGAGCTTCGGATGTTTTCAATAAGGAGACTCTCAGTTGCATAGCAAATGTTCAGTTTTTCCTGAAAGAATCTTTGTGTAGGAGAAATCGCTCCGTTTTGTACATCACATTTGGCTACTGAAACGAACCGAAAATTCAGTCACCAAAACGTCAAACTTTTTCCGAATTAACTCCATAATATCGACCGAAACATGGCAAACGTTGTTTAGAATCAATCCTCAAGGTGTTTTTTCACATATCTCTTCATTGATATGCAGTTCGTGGAAGCCTGCTTTCCCCTCAGAATCGCATGGAAAAATACCAGCAGCTGAAAAAGACGCACCAATTTCGACGGAGGACACCGGGCGGACACCTGGAAAATGTAGTCTCTTATGGTCAATCTTCCAATGATATGCCTACAAATACGTCACAATGCTGCAGACACCTTGGGGAAACGACAGAAAGGGCAGGCTCATTCCTCTCGCATTCACAGCCATATAAGGAGATAATGGAAAACGGAGCCTCAAAAATCCTGCTGGTTTCCTGGATGCCGTTTCATCTTGGTTTTGCCTGTAGCTCCCGTTCTAGGGCACCCACAGAGAATAGCTTTGCAGTTCTGGAAACGTCAGAGTGTTTTCTTTCCAAAGCTATCAATTATATGCATAGTCGAGCATCTTTTTGTGACAAAATATTGCGCTTAAAACGGGCACGTCTTTTTATCCAAAATTGAAATAGAGCCCCCATAGCATCAAGAGGTTTTAATATGGAAATAGCTGTTCTCTATCATTCTGCCTACAGTAGCAGCCAATGTGTGGTGTTCAATGTAAGCCAACATTCTATGAGAAAAAAAAACATGCAGGGCTTGATGTTAACCTGTTTATCCACTTGTCCTTCAGACAATGAGGTGACTGAAAAATGTACATGTTTTGTGCTCTTGTCGGAAGCAATCACTCCCCTATTGCTGACTACAAATGATCTATAACTGGGCTAATAACTCACGAACTAGCAAAGGATATTCATAAAATGTGATCAGGTGCCTACATGCAGCTCTTGCTTTGATCTCAATACAAGCGCATCTACTCATGACCGCTCATGCTGTAAACACAGTCCAGTTCAATGTAAATGACACAGATCCATATATGGTAATGGTCTATTTGCATATAGGCCTACTGCAGCTCTGATTGGTTATGCTGCACGGGCTGAGTAGTACGTGTCAATGCAATAGAATCCTACTCCGATGCGTTCTGCCTACAACAACAACCAAAAATATTGTGCATAGCTCATTTTGTTTCAGTATGCTGTATTGAAAGTGGATAATATCGCGTTGATTCGACGACAATTGCCACAGTAAGGGGAAACTTTGAAAGCGTTAAGAGGGAAGACTCTAGAACAGTGATCACCAACCTTTTCTGAGTCAAGATCACTTTCTGAGGGCCTCCCGAGTGACTTAAAAACATAAGCCAATAACATTAACCAATTAAAACCAGTTCTGTAGCAATGAGTTTTGTGCAGTAAGCTATAGGTATATAGTATCACCTCATATTAGCTTTGCTTTGCAATGTTGTTTGGGACACATTTTTTAAAATATATATTTCAATATTTTAGGTAGACTATATGATCACACTGGTAATAGCTTTGTTGTTGTATTACATGTGAAGCCCAGCTGAGTGAGCATACATTTAAATCATTTGCTTTCTATGTTTACTTTACTGGGCTGATGGTGCCTGCATCTGATGGTAAGTCTCAGAGGAGGGAAAGAGCAGCAGACTGAGGGTCCGTTTCCCAACATTCCTCCGCTCTCCCTTTCCTCCTCTGACACGGACCAAAAAGGGACACAGTCTTCCAGCTGATGGCGAAACTCGAGTCGCACCGCGTTACTTCTGCCTCATGCACAGATTCATGTTGTTTCTCCTAAGAACAGAACAAGTCAAATATTCCTCGATGTTAAAAAAGACCCAAATCACCAATAGTAACAACAACAACAACGCCTATTGATGCACTTTCCTATTCATTCATTACTGCTGCACTGCTGGTTGTAGAGCCGAGTGAAAATAGGAAGTAGGTGCATTTTATGGCTTATAAAAGTGTTGACAGTGCTGAGTAAGAAATGAAACATGAACTCCTTCATAAAAACAGCATATTCTTGCTGTATTTGTTGACAGTCTCTCTCTCTCTCTCTCTCTCTCTCTCTCTCCCTCTCTCTCTCTCTCTCTCTCTTGTCATGATTTTAAACATTTTTGAAATCTCACAGTATCCATTTTGCTGTAGTTTCCTTTTATGCCTGCTACGTTACTGCAGACATGGTAATCCGAGACAACTGATTGGCCAGTGGTAGACATATAGTGTACTTGACTTGCTCTCGGGGCACGCCAGGAAGGCAGAGTTTGTACCTTCAGACAATTTAAAGGGTTAAAAATGGCAACATTTAGCCTCAATTGGGTGCACCTACTGCCAACAGCCCGAGACGAATACAAATAATAGGAACACAAGGCTTTATAGTTGGGTTTTTACAGAAATGTTCAATGATCGACTAGTGGATTACGATTGAACGATTGGTGACCACTGCTCATGAATGTTGAGTGAAGTTCAATCTCATGCTTCTCTCTGTGGGCTGATATTTCTGCTCAGCAGTTCCAGGGGAATCTGAAGATCAGATGTCTCTGGGTTTGATTGAGCATGTCTGAAGATCAGATGTCTCTGGGTTTGATTGAGCATGTCTGAAGATCAGATGTCTCTGGGTTTGATTGAGCATGCCTGAAGATCAGATGTCTCTCGCACACATGCACAGTTTAGAGGGAACATTGGTCAAAAATCTGACAGAGTTGATATTTTATGCATTTATTTTTGTCTACATTCATGTGGTATAAAATGTAGCAAATTAGTTTTCCTCATTAAATGTAATATACAGTTGAAGTCGGAAGTTTACATTCACCTTAGCCAAATACATTTAAACTCAGTTTTTCACAATTCCTGACATTTAATCCTAGTAATAATTGCTGTCTTAGGTCAGTTAAGATCAACAATTTATTTTAAGAATGTGAAATGTCAGAATAATAGTACAGATAATAATTTATTTCAGCTTTAATTTCTTTCATCACATTCCCAGTGAGTCAGAGGATGACATACACTCAATTAGTATTTGGTAGCATTGCCTTTAAATTGTTTAACTTGGGTCAAACGTTTTGGGTAGCCTTCCACAAGCTTCCCACAATAAGTTGGGTGAATTTTGGCCCATTCCTCCTGACAGAGATGGTGTAACTGAGTCAGTTTTGTAGGCCTCCTTGCTCGCACACTTTCAGTTCTGCCCACAAATTTTCTATGGGATTGAGGTCAGGGCTTTGTGATGGCCACTCCAATACCTTGACTTTGTTGTCCTTAAGCCATTTTGCCACAACTTTGGAAGTATGCTTGGGGTCATTGTCCATTTGGAAGACCCATTTGCGACCAAGCTTTAACTTCCTGAATGATGACTTGAGATGTTGCTTCAATACATACACAGAATTTTCCATCGTCATGATGCTATCTATTTTGTGAAGTGCACCAGTCCCTCCTGAAGCAAAGCACCCCCACAACATGATGCTGCCACCCACGTGATTCACGGTTGGGATGGTGTTCTTCGGCTTGCAAGCCTCCCCCTTTTTCCTCCAAACATAACGATGGTCATTATGGCCAAACAGTTCTATTTTTGTTTCATCAGACCAGAGGACATTTCTCCAAAATGTACAATCTTTGTCCCTATGTGTAGTTGCAAACCATAGTCTGGCTTTTTATGCAGTTTTTGAGCAGTGGCTTCCTCCTTGCTGAGCGGCCTTTCAGGTTATGTCAATATAGGACTCATTTTACTGTGGATATAGATACTTTTGTACCTGTTTCCTCCAGCATCTTCACAGGGCCCTTTGCTGTTGTTCTGGGATTGATTTGCACTTTTCGCACCAAAGTACGTTCATTTCTAGGAGACAGAACTCCTTCCTGAGCGGTGTGACGGCTGCATGGTCCCATGGTGTTTATACTTGCGTACTATTGTTTGTACCGATGGACGTGATACCTTCAGGCATTTGGAAATTGCTCCCAAGGATGAACCAGACATGTAAAAATAAAAGCTTTTTTACCTTTATTTTACTAGGCAAGTCAGTTAAGAATAAATTCTTATTTACAATGACGGCCTAGGAACAGTGGGTTAACTGCCTGTTCAGGGGCAGAACGACAGATTTTGTACCTTGTCAGCTCTGGGATTTGAACTTGCAACCTTTCGGTTACTAGTCCAATGCTCTAACCACTAGGCTACACTGCCGCCCACATGTGGAGGTCTACAATAATTTTTCAGGGGTCTTGGCTGATATATTTTGATTTCCCCATGATGTCAAGCAAAGAGGCAATGAGTTTGAAGGTAGGCCTTGAAATACATTAACAGGTACACCTCCAATTGACTCAAATGATGTCAATTAGCCTATCAGAAGCTTCTAAAGCCATGACATCATTTTCTGGAATTGTCCAAGCTTTTTAAAGGTACAGTCAACTTAGTGTATGTAAACCTCTGACCCACTGGAATTGTGATACATCTATCAAATGTAGAGAACTTTCCAGACCATGACTGGTCTTCTTACACTACATGTAATGAGGACATGAAGAAGGGGTCCTTATGATATAGCTGTCCCTGCTCATTCCTGATTCATTTAGGATTCTGACCAAATCTCTGAATCACAGATTTAAGCTAAATAGTATTTTAAGTCAGAGAGGGCAAAAAAACTACATTATATCCTTTTCAGTTAATATTTTTACATTGAAAATTGATTGTAATGTAATTTCTAATCACCCTTATTATTAATTATTTATTTATGATTATTATTTTCAACTTTACCACCACTCCTGATTGGAGTAAACTAACAGACTTCTACTGCCACTTACAGATATCTTCACTCACATCTAGGAAGGAGGGAGAGGAGGGAGGGAGGGAGGAAGGAGAGAGGGAGGGAGGAGGGAGAGAAGAGGGGAAGGAGGGAGGGAGGAGGAGGGAGAGGAGGGAGAGAGGAGGGGGAGGAGGGAGAGAGGAGGAGGGAGGGAGGGGGAGGAGGGGGAGGAATGAGGGAGGGAGGGAGGAGGGAGAGGAGAGGGGGGAGGGGGAGGGAGAGGAGGGAGAGAGGAGGGGGGAGGGAGGGAGGATGAGGGAGAGAGGAGGGAGAGAGGAGGGGGAGGAGGGAGGGAGGAGGAGGGAGAGGAGGGAGAGAGGAGGGGGAGGAGGGAGAGGAGGGAGAGGAGGGAGGGAGGAGGAGGGAGAGGAGGGAGAGGAGAGGGGGAGGAGGGAGGTAGGAGGAGGGAGAGGAGGGAGAGAGGAGGGGGAGGAGGGAAAGGAGAGGGGGAGGAGGAAGAGGAGAAGGAGGGGAGAGGAGGTAGACAAGTCTATGTCTAGGTGACAGACCGCTGCGTTACACACACACACACACACGTTCGTATGTGTCTGATCTAGGCCAAGCCTTCTTGCGGTGTAGAGTGTGTGGGTTCATCAACAGCTGTTGGTTGGCTCTGCTGTGTGGCTGTAATGGTTTACAGAGAGAATGAAAGAGAGATGGAAATGAGATCAAAGAGAAAGCAGAGGAGAAGAGGAGGTAAGAGGAGAGACAGAGAAATCAGGAGGTGAGTGGAGATGAAAGAGAGAGATGGAGAGAAATCCTCTGGATAATCAATTACAGCCTCGAATAATCAATTACAGCCGACTCGAACATTTCCTCAGTGAAAACGATGTTCTGAGCAAACGTCAAATTGGCTTTGTACCAAATGACCGTACGACAGACCACGTATTCACCCTGCACACCCTAATTAACAAACAAACAATCCAAAACAAAGGCAAAGTCTTCTCATGCTTTGTTGATTTCAAAAAAGCTTTCGACTCAATTTGGCATGAGGGTCTGCTATTCAAAGGTGGAGTTGGGGAAAAAAATATACGACATTATAAAATCCATGTACACAAACAACAAGAAAGCCAAGGTAACTGAGTTAAACGAATACCGCCCCGTAGCACTCACTTCCGTCATAATGAAGTGCTTTGAGAGACAAGTCAAGGACCATATCACCTCCACCCTACCTGACTCCACAGACCCACTCCAATTTGCTTATCGCCCCAATAGGTCCACAGACGACACAATCGCAACCACACTACACACTGCCCTAACCCACCTGGACAAGAGGAAAACCTATGTAAGAATGCTGTTCATCGACTACAGCTCGGCATTTAACCCCATAGAACCCTCCAAACTCGTCATTAAGCTCGAGACCCTGGGTCTCGACCCCGCCGTGTGCAACTGGGTCCTGGACTTTCTGACGGGCCACCCCCAGCTGGTGAGGGTAGGAAACAACATCTCCACCCTGCTGATCCTCAACACTGGGGCCCCACAAGGGTGCACTCTCAGCCCTCTCCTGTAATCCCTGTTCACCCACGACTGAGTGGCCATGCACGTCTCCAACTCAATCATCAAGTTTGCAGACGACACTACTGTGGTAGGCTTGATTGCCAACAACGACGAGACGGCCTACAGGGAGGAGGTGAGGGCCCTCGGAGTGTGGTGTCAGGAAAATAACCTCACACGCCAACAAAACAAAGAAGATGATCGTGGACTTCAGGAAAAAGCAGAGGGAGCACCCCCTATCAACATCGATGTGACAGTAGTGGAAAAGGTGGAAAGTTTTAAGTTCCTCGGCGTGCACATCATGGACAAACTGAAATTGTCCACCCACACAGACAGCGTGGTGAAGAAGGCGCCAACAGCGCCTCTTCAACGTCAGGAGGCTGAAGAAATTTGGCTTCTCACCAAAAACACTCACACACTTTTACAGATGCACAATCGAGCGCATCCTGTCGGGCTGTATCACCGCCTGGTACGGCAACTGCTCCGCCCACAACCGTAAAGCTCTCCAGAGGGTAGTGAGGTCTGCACAACGCATCACCGGGGGCAAACTACCTGCCCTCCAGGACACCTACACCACCCGATGTCACAGGAAGTACAAAAAGATCATCAAAGACAACAACCACCCGAGCCACTGCCTGTTCACCCCGCTATCATCCAGAAGGCGAGGTCAGTACAGGTGCATCAAAGCTGGGACCAAGAGACTGAAAAACAGCTTCTATCTCAAGGCCATCAGACTGTTAAACAGCCACCACTAACATTGAGTGGCTGCTGCCAACATACTGACTCAAATCTCTAGCCACTTTAATAATACAAAATGTTATGTAATAAATGTATCACTAGCCACTTTAAACAATGCTACTTCATATAATGTTTACATACCCTACATTACTCATCTCACATGTATATACTGTACTCTATACCATCTATTGCATCTTGCCTATGCCGTTCGGCCATCACTCATTCATATATTTATATGTACATGTTCTTATTCATTCCTTTACACTTGTGTGTATAAGGTAGTTGTTGTGAAATTGTTAGATTAGTTGTTAGATATTACTGCATGGTCGGAACTAGAAGCACAAGCATTTAGCTACACTCGCATTAACATCTGCTAACCATGTGTATGTGACCAATAAAATTTGATTTGCTGTTAAAATTGGCAAAAAACACACACGTTTCTTTCCACAAAGCCGAGTGGTGAGACAGGGTTGCAGCTTAAGCCCCACCTTTTTCAACGTATATATTCAACAACGAATTAGCAAAGGCACTAGAACTATCTGCAGCACCCGGCCTCACCCTACTAGAATCTGAAGTCAAATGTCTACTGTTTGCTAATGAACTGGTGCCTCTGTCCCCAACCATGGAAGGCCTACAGCAGCACCTAGATCTGTCCCCAACCATGGATGGCCTACAGCAGCACCTAGATCTGTCCCCAACCAAGGAGGTCCTACAGCAACACCTAGATATTCTGCACAGATTCTGTCAGACCTGGGCCCTGACAGACCTGGGCCCTGTCAGACCTGAGCCCTGAAAGACCTGGGCCTTATCAGACCTGGGCCCTGACATTAAATCTCAGTACGACAAAAATAATGGTGTTCCAAAAAAGGTCCAGTTGGCAGGTCCACGAATACAAATTAGACACTGTTGTAGACACTGTTGACCTAGAGCACACAAAAAAACTATACATACTTTGGCCTAAATCAAATCAAATTTATTTATATAGCCCTTCATACATCAGCTGATATCTCAAAGTGCTGTACAGAAACCCAGCCTAAAACCCAAACAGCAAGCAATGCAGGTGTAGAAGCACGGTGGCTAGGAAAAACTCCCTAGAAAGGCCAAAACCTAGGAAGAAACCTAGAGAGGAACCAGGCTATGTGGGGTGGCCAGACCTCTTCTGGCTGTGCGGGTGGAGATTATAACAGAACATGGCCAAGATGTTCAAATGTTCATAACTGACCAGCAGGGTCAAATAATAATAATCACAGGCAGAACAGTTGAAACTGGAGCAGCAGCACGGTGGCCAGGTGGACCTTTAAATAAAACATATAAAAAACATCAGCGCCACAGGTAACTTCCACAAAGCTGTGAACGATCTGATAGACAAGGTAAGAAGGGCCTTCTATGCCATCAAAAGGAACAGAAAATTTGACATACCAATTAGGATCTGGCTAAAAATACTTGAATCTTTGTTCTATAACTATAGACCCCATTGCCCTTGATGGTTGTGAGGTCTGAGGTCCGCTCACCAACCAAGAATTCACAAAATGGAACAAACACCAAATTGAGACTCTGCATGCAGAATTCTGCAAAAATATCCTCTGTGTACAATGTAAAACACCAAATAATGCATGCAGAGCAGAATTAGGCCGATACACGCTAATGATCAAAATCAAGAAAAGAGACGTTAAATTCTACAACCACTTATAAAAGGAAGCGATTCAGAGAGCAAAGTACAGAGAGATACTTGATGAAAACCTGCTCCATAGCGCTGAAGATCTCTGACTTCAGACAATGCCTCTTCCCCCTCAGGAGACTGAAACGACTTGGCCTGGGTCCTCAGATCCTCAAAATTGTCTACAGTTGCACCATCACCTGGTATGGCAACTGCTCGTCCTTTTGACCGTTTCTTTGCAGCAATTCGACCATGAAGGCCTGTCTCCTCTGAACAGTTTATGTTGAGATGTGTCTGTTACTTGATCTCTGTGTGGTGCAATCTGAGGTGCAGACAATTGCCAATTTTTAAGGCTGGTAACTCTAACTTAACCTCCGCAGCAGAGCAAACTCTCTGTCTCCATTTCCTGTGGCGGTCCTCATGAGAGACAATTTCATAATAGTGCTTGATGTTTTTTGTGACTGCACTTGACGAAACTTTCAAAGTACTTGACTGACCTTCATGTGTTAAAGTAATGATGGACTGTTGTTTCTCTTTGCTTATTTGAGCTGTTCTTGCCATAATATGGACTTGGTCTTTTGCCAAATAGGGCCATCTTCTGTATATCACCATGTCACAACACAACTGATTGGCTCAAATGCATTTGTTTAACACTTTTTTGGTTACTGAGTGTGTGTGTGTGTGTGTGTGTGTGTGTGTGTGTGTGTGTGTGTGTGTGTGTGTGTGTGTGTGTGTGTGTGTGTGTGTGTGTGTGTGTGTGCACATCTCACTCTAACTCAATGAACTGATTGAAGGATGCTGTGGCAGAAAGGTCATCATACTCATCAACACCTCACATCCTCTCTCTGGGTTTGATTGAGCATGTCTGAAGATCAGATATTTCTGGGTTTGGTTGAGCATGTCTGAAGATCAGATATCTCTGGGTTTGGTTGAGCAGGTCTGAAGATCAGATGGCTCTGGGTTTGATTGAGCATGTCTGAAGATCAGATGTCTTTGGGTTTGATTGAGCATGTCTGTCTGGCTACAGTGGTGTCCACCCATCCACATGTTCTGGTTGCATGCCAACTACATTTCTGTCAGACTGAATAATGTAAAGTGAGAGGTACTCAGGTACTCAACTCCTGTAAAATTTGATCACCCCCCAAATTCCATTGACTATATAAAAAAGGTACTATTTGTGGTAAGTGATTTTAGGTTTCCACCCTAAGCTGGAACAATAGCTGTCGAGTCAGTACAAACTGGCTTGATTTGTAAACTCATAAAAACCCCACTATTGAGTCTCTAATGTCAGACTCTTACCGTCCAACTTGCAGGGAGCGGCACTCAGGGTGCCAATTACCTAAACAGGGGAACAGCAGGGGGCAGGGGAACAGCAGGGGGGCGGGAACAGCAGGGGGGACAGGGGAGCAGCAGGGGGGAAAGGGGAACAGCAGGGGGACAAGGAGAGTGGGAGGGACAGGGGAGCAGCAGGGGGGACAGGGGAGCAGCAGGGGGACAGGGAGAGTGGGGGGATAGGGGGACAGCAGGGGGACAGGGAGAGTGGGGGGGGACAGGGGAACAGCGGGGGGACAGCAGGGGGACAGGGGAACAGCAGGGGGGACTGGGGAACAGCAGGGGGGACAGGGGAGCAGCAGGGGGGACAGGGAGAGTGGGGGGACAGGGAGACAGCAGGGGGACAGGGAGAGTGGGGGGGACAGGGGAACAGCGGGGGGAACAGCAGGGGGACAGGGGAACAGCAGGGGGGACTGGGGAACAGCAGGGGGGACAGGGAGAGTGGGGGGGACAGTGGACCAGCTGGGGGGACAGGGGAGCAGCAGGGGGGACAGGGAGAGTGGGGGGGGACAGGGGAGCAGCAGGGGGGACAGGGAGAGTGGGGGGGACAGGGGAACAGCAGGGGGGACAGGGAGAGTGGGGGGGACAGGGGAACAGCAGGGGGACAGGGTAGCAGCAGGGGGGGACAGGGAGAGTCGGGGGGGACAGGAAGAGTGGGGGGACAGGGGAGCAGCAGGGGGGGACAGGGGAGCAGCAGGTGGGACAGGGGAGCAGCAGGGGGAAAGGGAGAGTGGGGGGGGACAGGGGGGCAGAAGGGGGGACAGGGGAGCAGCAGGGGGAAAGGGAGAGTGGGGGGGGGGGACAGGGGGCAGAAGGGGGACAGGGGAGCAGCAGGGGGGGGACAGGGGGGCAGAAGGGGGGACAGGGGAGCAGCAGGGGGGACAGGGAGAGTGGGGGGGACAGGGCAGTAGCAGGGGGAGACAGGAAGAGTGGGGGGACAGGGGAGCAGCAGGGGGGGGACAGGGGGGCAGAAGGGGGGACAGGGGAGCAGCAGGGGGGGACAGGGAGAGTGGGGGGGGGACAGGGGAGCAGCAGGGGGGACAGGGGGCAGAAGGGGGACAGGGGAGCAGCAGGTGGGAAAGGGAGAGTGGGGGGGACAGGGGAACAGCAGGGGGGCAGGGGAGCAGCAGGGGGGCAGGGGAGCAGCAGGGGGAAAGGGAGAGTGGGGGGGGACAGGGGGGCAGAAGGGGGACAGGGGAGCAGCAGGGGGGACAGGGAGAGTGGGGGGACAGGGGAGCAGCAGAGGGGGACAGGGAGAGTGGGGAGGAGCAGCAGGGGTGATAGTGAGAGTGGGGGGACAGGTAGAGTGGGGGGAGACAGAGGGAGTAGCAGGGGGAGACAGAGGGAGCAGCAGGGGGAGACAGAGGGAGAGTGGGGGGAGCAGCAGGGGGGACAGGGAGAGTGGGGGGAAGCAGCAGGGGGACCGGGAGAGTGGGGGGAGCAGTAGGGGTGATAGTGAGAGTGGGGGGACAGGGAGAGTGGGGGGGGGGAGCAGTAGGGGGACAGGGAGAGTGGGGGTGGGGCAGTAGGGGTGATAGTAAGTCGCTCTGGATAAGAGCGTCTGCTAAATGACTTAAATGTAAATGTAAATAGTGAGAGTGGGGGTGGGGCAGGGAGAGTGGGGGGGGAGCAGCAGGGGGACAGGTAGAGTGGGGGGAGCAGTAGGGGTGATAGTGAGAGTGGGGGGACAGGGAGAGTGGGGGAGAGTAGCAGGGGTGATAGTGAGAGTGGGTGGGACAGGGAGAGTGGGGGGGAGCAGTAGGGGTGATAGTGAGAGTGGGGGGGACAGGGAGAGTGGGGGGCAGGGAGAGTTGGGGGGGGGGGGGGTAGCAGGGGGGACAGGGAGAGTGGGGGGTAGCAGGGGGGACAGGGAGAGTGGGGGGGGTAGCAGGGGGACAGGGAGAGTGGGGGGAGTAGCAGGGGGGACAGGGAGAGTGGGGGGGGAGTAGCAGGGGGACAGGGAGAGTGGGGGGAGGAGCAGTAGGGGTGATAGTGAGAGTGGGGGGGGACAGGGAGAGTGGGGGGGACAGGGAGAGTGGGGGGATTAGCAGGGGGACAGGGAGAGTGGGGGGGAGTAGCAGGGGGACAGGGAGAGTTGGGGGGGGGAGTAGCAGGGGGGACAGGGAGAGTGGGGGGGGGAGTAGCAGGGGGGACAGGGAGAGTGGGGGGGGGAGTAGCAGGGGTGATAGTGAGAGTGGGGGGGACAGGGGGAATAAAGGGGGTGAAAATGGCATTTTATTCAGACCCCTTGACTTATTCCACATGTTGTTGGTTTACAGCCTCAATTCAAAATGGATTTTTTTCTCACCCATCTACACACAATACCCCGTAATGAGAAAGTGAATGTTTGGAAACACACACACACACACACACACACACACACACACACACACACACACATACAGTATATTCACATTCCTTCACACCCGTCACAAACTGCTGCTACTCTCTGTTTATTATCTATGCATGGTCACTTTACCCCTACCTACATGTACTCACTGTTTATTATCTATGCATGGTCACTTTACCTACATGTACACATTACCTCCTCTTTGACTTGACCCTCAGTTCTCCTATCACAGCCATTAAACTCTGCAAATGTTTTAAAGTCACCATTGCCCTCATGGTGAAATCCCTGAGCGGTTTCCTTCCTCCCTGGCAACTGAGTTAGGAAGCACGCCTGTATAATTGTAGTGACTGGGTGTATTGATACACCATCCAAAGTGTAATTAATCACTTCACCATGCTCAAAGGGATGTTCAATGTCTTCTTTTTCTTTACCCATCTACAAACATGTGCCGTTCTTTGCGATGCGTTGAAAAACCTCCCTGGTCTTTGTGGTTGAATCCGTGTTTGAAATTCACTGCTCGACTGAGGGAACCTTACAGATGTATGTGTGGGGTTCAAAGATGAGGTAGTCAGTAAAACAATTATGTTAAACACCATTATTGCAACTAGAGTGAGTCCATGCAACTTATCACGTGACTTGTTAAGCACATTTTTGCTATTGAACTTATTTAGGCAATAACAAAAGGTTTGAATACTTATTGACTCAAGACATTTCAGCGTTTCCTTATTTAATTCATCAGTAAAAAATTCAGAAAAAAAATAATTCCACTTTGACATTATGGGGTATTGTGTGTAAGCCAGTAACACACAAGCTAAATGTAATTCATTTTAAATTCAGGCAGTAACACAACAACATTGGGAAAAAGTCAAGGGGTATGAATACTTTCTGAAGGCACTGTAAATATAGAGAGCGTTAATAAACGAAGCCTGAGAGGTTTATCCTACTCAGATACGTGGAAGTCTAACCGTAGTGTTGTGAGCCTGTCTGCTCATTACACCACAGAGCTCCAGTTCTTCTTCTAATGAGGATCTGGACATGTATTTGATCTCTCAGAAGGAGGAGGTGGGGGGGGGGCATCCTCTCATAATGAGGAGAGAGAGAGAATGTATGAGAAAAGGAGGTAATTATACTGGAAGGAGGGATGGATGGAGAGATGGATGAAGAAGGGATAGAGGAAGGAGGGGTAGAGGAAGGACGGGTAGGCTAGATGATTAGAAGAAGGAGGGAGAGAGAGAGTTAAGGAGAGAGAGTTAGAGATGGGATAGAGATTTAACGAGAGAGAGAGATAGTTAGAGAAAGGGATAGAGAAAGGGGGGAGTGAGTTAGAGAAAGAGGGATAGAGAAAGGAGGGGGAGAGAGAGTTAGAGAAAGGGGGGAGTGAGTTAGAGAAAGAGGGATAGAGAAAGGAGGGGGAGAGAGAGTTAGAGAAAGGGGGGAGTGAGTTAGAGAGAGTGTAATGATGCTGGATGAACTATGAAAGGATAGAGAGGGATAAAGAGAGTTATAGATGGATAGAGGATAGAGAGGTAGAGAAAGAGGGATAGAGGAAGGAGGGATAGATAGTTAGAGAAAGAGATGGATAAATGGGGTTTTAGGCTGGGTTTCTGTACAGCACTTTGAGATATCAGCTGATGTACGAAGGGCTATATAAATAAATGTGATTTGATTTGATAAATGAAGAAAGGATAGAGATGGATATAGTGTGGTAATGTATTTTCCCTCCGATTGGAAAGAGGGATAGAGTGATGGAGGGAGGGATAGTTCATTAAGTGATAGAGAAAGGAGGGATATAGTTAGACAGAGAGTTTGATCATGTCTGTTCCTTCAAAATTACAGTTGAAGTCGGAAGTTTACATACACTTAGATTGGAGTCATTAAAACTTGTTTTTCAACCACTCCACAAATTTCTTGTTGACAAACTATAATTTTGGCAAGTCGGTTAGGACATCTACTTTGTGCATGACACAAGTAATTTTTCCAACAATTGTTTACAGACAGATTATTTAACTTTGAATTCACTGTATCACAATTCAAGTGGGCCTACCATCAAACTCATTGCCTCTTTGCTTGACATCATGGGAAAATCTAAATAAATCAACCAAGACCTCATACAAAAAAAATGGTGGACCTCCACAAGTCCGGTTCATCCTTGGGAGCAATTTCCAACCGCCTGAATGTCCCACGTTCATCTGTATAGACAATAGTATGCAAGTATAAACACCATGGGAGCACACAGCCGTCATACCACACAGGAAGGAGGCGCGTTCTGTCTCCTAGAGATGAACATACTTTGGTGCGAAAAGTGCAAATCAATCCCAAAACAACAGCAAAGGACCTTGTGAAGATGCTGGAGGAAACAGGTACAAAAGTATCTATATCCACAGCTAAACAAGTCCTGTATCGACATAACCTGAAAGGCCGCTCAGCAAGGAAGAAGCCACTGCTCCAAAACTGCCATAAAAAAGCCAGACAACGGTTTGCAACTGCACATGGGGACAAAGATCATACTTTTTGGAGAAATGTCCTCTGGTCTGATGAAACAAAAATAGAACTGTTTGGTCATAATGACCATCGTTATGTTTGGAGGAGAAAGGGGGAGGCTTGCAAGCCGAAGACCACCATCCCAACCGCGAAGCACGTGGGTGGCAGCATCATGTTGTGGGGGTGCTTTGCTGCAGGAGGGGCTGGTGCACTTCACAAAATAGATTCAAGCTTGGTTGCAAATGGGTCTTCCAAATGGATAATGACCCCAAGCATACTTCCAAAGTTGTGGCAAAATGGCTTAAGGACAACAAAGTGAAAGTATTGGAGTGGCCATCACAAAGCCCTGACCTCAATCCCATAGAACAAGGAGGCCTACAAACCTGACTCAGTTACACCAGCTCTGTCAGGGGGAATGGGCCAAAATTCACCCAACTTATTGTGGGAAGCTTGTGGAAGGCTAGCAGAAACATTTGACCCAAGTTAAACAATTTAAAGGCATTGCTACCAAATACTAATTGAGTGTATGTAAACTTCTGACCTACTGGGAATGTGATGAAAGAAACACAAGCTTAAATAAATAATTCTCAACTATTATTCTGATATTTCACATTCTTAAAATAAAGTGGTGATCCTAATTGGACTTAAGACAGGGAATTTTTACTAGGACTAAATGTCAAGAATTGTGAAAAACTGAGTTTAAATGTATTTGGCTGAGGTGTATGTAAACATCCGACTTCAACTGTATATCAAATCCCACTAAAACGTCACTGAGACTAACTGGGATGGAGAGGAGAGAAGACACAACTCTGACAATGCAGGATGGATTCACACATAGTAAATTGGTCAATTATTTCCTGTTTTGATGTAACAACATAACAAATGTGTGTGCAAACACACACACACACACACACACACACGCACACCACACACGCGCAAACACACACACGCGCAAACACACACACATGCGCGCACACACACACATGCGCGCACACACACACACACACACACACACAGTAGCTTATACATAATGACTCATATCCTGAGATGAACAACATGAAATGTGATTATAGATAGGAAGCCAGACGTGTTATGGTTATCCCATAAACGATCGTGTCACACTGAAACTTGATATTAATTGCCAATTTTCCACTGCACAGCAAGATGACACATCCACACGCTCACCTTCATCCACACGCAGCATGGAGATGAAATGCTGATACAATATTACAGAATTACATCTGTCAGAGGGAGAGTGGTCATATAATATCATAGTTATGGCAGCTGAAGCACTCCAATCCAAAATAATGTGATTTAGCATTGAGACTAGAATTCACTTGAAGTTACATTTGTTGTGAATGGTTTTCTAATGTTTCATTGAGTACTTGTGTATAGTATTACAAGCATGTTAAAGATGTGTTTTTAATAGTTGAGTTGAATGGTTTTCTAACAAGGCATAATGGACATATTCATTCCACACTCAGAGCCTAATATAAGCCTAACTTGATATCAGCAACATAACTTCTGAAAAAGAGGGACAGAACACAACAGATTCAACCACAAAGAGAGAGAGAGAGAGGGGGGAGAGAGAGGGGTGGGGGAGAGAGAGGAGGGAGAGAGAGGGGTGGGGGAGAGAGAGAGAGAGAGAGAGAGAGGGGGGGGGAGAGAGAGGGGGAGAGAGGGGGGGGGAGAGAGAGAGAGAGAGGGAGAGAGAGGGGGGGCGAGAGAGAGGGGGAGAGAGAGGGGTGGGGAGAGAGAGAGAGAGAGAGAGAGGAGGGGAGAGAGAGAGAGAGGGGAGAGAGAGAGAGAGAGGGGGAGAGAGGGGGGCGAGAGAGGGGGGAGAGAGAGGGGTGGGGGAGAGAGAGAGAGAGAGAGAGGAGGAGGGGAGAGAGAGAGGGGGAGAGAGAGAGAGAGAGAGAAGAGGGAGAGAGAGAGAGAGAGAGGAGGGGGAGACTGAGAGAGAGAGTGAGAGAGAAGGGGGAGAGAGAGAATGGGGGAGAGAGGGGGAGAGAGAGAGGGGGGAGAGAGGGAGAGGGAGAGAGAGAGAAAGAGAGAGGAGGGAGTGAGGGAGAGAGAGAGGGGGAGAGAGGGAGAGAGAGAAAGAGAGAGGGGGAGAGAGAGGGAGGGAGAGAGGGGGAGAGAGAGAGAGAGGGGAGAGAGAGAGATAGAGAGAGAGGGGGAGAGAGAGAATGTAGGGAGAGAGGGGGAGAGAGAGAGAGGGGGAGAGAGGGAGAGGGAGAGAGAGAGAAAGAGAGAGGAGGGATAGAGGGAGAGAGAGGGGGAGAGAGAGGGAGAGAGAGAGATGGGGGAGAGGGAGAGAGAGGTGTGGGGGAGAGAGAGAAGAGAGAGAGAGAGAGGGGGAGAGAGGGGGAGAGAGGGGGGGGAGAGAGAGACGGGTGGGGGTAGCGAGAGAGAGGGGGAGAGAGAGGGGGAGAGGGACAGGGGGAGAGGGAGAGAGAGAGGGGGGGAGGGAGGGGGGAGAGGGGGAGAGAGGGAGAGAGAGAGAGAGAGAGAGAGAGAGAGAGAGAGAGAGAGAGAGAGAGAGAGAGAGAGGGAGAGATCCAACCTGGAACTGAGTGAGTAATGTTTAGTCTGAAGCACTATTTTATTTCCAAAAGCCAAGAAGAACAAAAAATTACACAATGATATATTTTACTTTATAAGGACTGAATGCTAAATTAAGGCTACCAAGCTTGATACAACTTCAATTAGCACTGACGGGGCAAGTGAGAGCTGCCAAAGACCTTGAGCCCAACAATGGCAGGAGAGCCCCAACACAATGGAGAGGCCTGAGACGCACCCTCCCGCTGTTCAGAGGTCATTAAAATACAGTACCCCCTGGATGTAAAGAATAATAAGACATGAAAAGAGTACAAAATGAAGCTCTTTATGGAAAATCAAGAGACACTTTTTGCTGACTATTGTAAAAATGAGAACATAAGCAACCTTATCTTCCATACAGACCATCCCCTGGCATGGCACAGTGCTGTTAAGAGAGGGGGTGTTACCGAGGGATGGAAACTCAGGATACTAGACAACGAGGTCTCTGAGTCAGCTAACATAAATCTCTATAAGTCTGGAACAGAATTGGTAATGGGCAACCACAAACAGTTTCAGCTGGACTTACACCTAATCAAAGAAATAGCTCAACAGGAGAAGCTCTCTCTTGAGAAAGATACCCCCACCACGAGCGGGTCAGACCAGACCTCTTCATTACATAAACCCACAGGTGATCAACCCCAAGCGGAAAGTCAACCTCCCAGCACAGAGTACTACTCCCTCATTTCAATGAGGGATAAATTCACCCAGCTGGAGGTAAGGCAGGTGGAGCTGGAACAGCAGGTGATTACACACCAGTTAGCACAGACCCAGACAACAGTCCAGCACAACAACACTCTCTTAACTTCTTGGATATAGGGGGCGCTATTTTAATTTTTGGATGAAAAATGTTCCCGTTTGAAACAAGATATTTTGTCATGATAAGATGCTCGACAATGGATATAATTGACAGCTTTGGAAAGAAAACATTCTGACGTTTCCAAAACTGCAAAGATATTGTCTGTGAGTGCCACAGAACTGATGTTACAGGCGAAACCCAGATAAAGTTCCAATCAGGAAGTGCAACATTTTTTGAAACAGCCTCATGCCAATGACTCCTTATATGGCTGTGAAGAAGCTCGGAGTCATCTTACGTTTTCCATGTTTTCCCCAAGGTGTCTGCAGCATTGTAACGTCTTTTTATGCATTTCCGTTGGAGAATGGCTGTAAGAGACCATATAGGGCGAGTGGACGCATGGTGTCTCCCGGAGAAAACGTTGCGTAAAAAACTGAGGTAGCCATTTTTCCAATAGTTTCTTATAAGAAACCAACTCCCTCCACAGATATATTATTGAATACATATGTTAAAAACACTTTGAGGATGGATCCTAAACAACGTTTGCCGTGTTTCTGTCGATATTATGGAGCAAATTTTGAAAAACGTTTGGCGTT
>NC_088217.1:11315009-11370009 GCF_036934945.1 Oncorhynchus masou masou
AGAACTCATGTATGTCATCATGAAGTGCTTTGAGAGTCTAGTTAAGGATCATATCACCTTCAGCTTAACCGACACCCTAGACCCACTGCAATTTGCATACCACCCCAATAGATCCACAGACGATGCAATCGTCATCACACTGAATCTGCCCTGTTCTATCTGGACAAAAGGAATACCTACGTAAGAACGCTGTTCATTGACTATAGCTCAGCATTCAACACCATAGTATTCTCCAAGCTCATCATTAAGCTCGAGGCCTTGGGTCTGAACCCCGCCCTGTGCAACTGGGTCCTGGACTTCTTGACGGGCCTCCCCCAGGTGGTGGAGGTAGGAAACAACACCCCCTCTTCGCTGACCCTCAACACTAAAAACAAAGAGACAGCCTACAGGGAGGAGGTGAGGGCCCTGGTGGAGTGGTGCCAGGACAATAACCTCTCCCTCAACGTCAACAACTCGAAGGAGCTGATCGTGCACTTCAGGAGTCAGCAGAGGGAACACGCCCCCATCCACATTAACGGGCCCCAGTGGAGAAACTCAAAAGCTTCAAGATCCTTGGCATAAACATTACCGACAATCTGAAATGGTCCACCCACACAGACAGTGTGGTGAAGAAGGTGCAACAGCGCCTCTTCAACCTCAGGAGGATGAAGAAATTTGGCTAGGCCCCTAAGACCATCACAAACTTTTACAGATGCACCCTTGAGAACATCCTGAAGGGCTGTATCACCACCTGGTACGGCACCGTCCCCAACCGCAGGGCTTTCCGGAGGGGGGTGTGGTCAGCCCAACACATCACTGGGAGAACACTGCCTGCCCTTCAGGAAATGTACAGCACCCAGTGTCACAGGAAGTCCAAAAATATCATCAAGGACATCAACCACCCGAGCCACGGCCTGTACAGAGAGATCCTCGATGAAAACCTGCTCCAGAACACTCAGGACCTCAGACTCGACAACACAGTACTGGCTTCGGGACAAGTCAGCAGCGTAGCCTAGTGGTTAGAGCACATATGTCAGAGTCAAGGCCCGCGGGCCACATCCGGCCCGCGAGAAGGTTTTTTACGGCCCCTGGGATGATCTTGATTTATTATTAGAACCGGCCCGCAGACCGCAGCAAGCCGGCAGCCCGCAGATCTTTTACACGCACCAATACTACATTTCCCACAATGCAACGGTGACGCACCGAGCAGTAGGCTGCTTCATTTCAATATTTATTGGCACAGCAGTCGTCAGCATCACAGTAAAATTAACTTTCAGATACCCATCAAAAATGGCAAAACGGAAGCGTTGTGCGGTAAAGCCTTGAAAATGGAGCATGTAATGAGCATCATCACGCGCACAGTTAACTTTATCAGAGCCAAAGGTTTGAATCACCGCCAGTTCAAGGCATTTCTGACGGAGTTAGAAACGGAGCATGGTGATTTGCCTTATCACACAGAGGTGCGATGGCTAAGCCAGGGAAAGGTGCTTCAAAGATGTTTCGAGCTTCGTGAGGAGATTTGTCTGTTCTTGGACAGCAAAGGGAAAGACACAACACAACTCCGAGACGAAATGTTTCTGTGTGAAATGGCTTTTCTGTGTGACATTACGAGTCATCTGAATGCAATGAACTTGCAGCTGCAGGGTCGGGATCATGTCATCTCTGATATGTACAGTACAGTGAAGGCATTTAAAACCAAACTGACTCTGTGGGAGACGCAGATGCGGAAAGAAAATTTGAGCCACTTTCCCAGCTGCCAGACCATGAAAGAGAAGCTCTCTACCAGTGCGTTCCCGAGCGCACAGTTGGCTGATAAAATAGGTATGCTTGCCGCTGACTTTCGACGCCGATTTGCTGACTTTGAAGCACAAAAAGCAGGTTGGAACTGCTCGGTAACCCATTTGCTGTTGACATGGAAAGCTCACCACCAAACCTCCAAATGGAGTTGATTGACCTCCAATGCAATGATGCACTGAGGGCAAAATATGCGGCAGTGGGTGCTGCGGAGTTCGCCCGTTTCCTCCCCGACACAATGCCCCAGCTGCGCATCCAGGCTGCTCAAACGTTGTCTATGTTTGGCAGCACATACCTGTGTGAACAACTTTTTCTTTGATGAACCTGAACAAAACATCACACAGAAGTCGACTTACTGCTGAACACCTCCACTCAATTCTGAGGATTTCCTCAGCTCAGAGCCTTACCCCGAACATTGATGAACTTGTGGAAAAGATGGGACACCACCAAGTATCACCCTCAACCTCAAACAAGTGAACATTACTGTGCAATCACATATTTAGAGTTTTTACTCAGTTCAAGTTTAAAAGTTAAAGTTTAATATTTGTTTTCACTGCATGTTACTTCTCCTTAAACAAAGTGTTGTTTTTGATTAATAGATTTTTGCACTTTATTTTATTGTATTTCAATCCAATTATATTTTAAAAATATTTCAGTTGAGTGGATGATAGAAAATTGCTATTATTGTTTTTTTCTTTGAAGTAAATTTAGCCCACTTTTGCTAAAATAGAAAATATAGGCTACTGATGGTGCCTTGAATACCGGTTTCTTTCATTTAATGTTCATGTTATGGGGATTTTTATATAAAGGAAATTTGTCTTTTGTGTCTGTTGAAAATTAAAGATTACTGACAGAGCCATAAGAAAATATTGCTTTATTTATCTGATCATATTGGAATATATTTGTTAGGTTTTCAGTAGGTTCAATTAGGTTCACTAGACTATATGCGTCATTTAAAAATTTTTCAATGAACATTCGAACAGTCCGGCCCTCGGCTTGTAGCTAAATTTTTTATTTGGCCCTCCGTCCATTTGACTTTGACACCCCTGGGTTAGAGCGTTGGACTAGTAACCAGAAGTTTGCAAGATCATATCCCAGAGCCGACAACGTACAAATCTGTCCTTCTGCCCCTGAACAGGCAGTTAACCCACTGTTCCTAGGCCGTCATTGAAAATAAGAATTTGTTCTTAACTTCCTTGCCTAGTTAAATAAATATCTGGCAGAATGATATCATGATGATTTGATTTTAACTTGCCTAGTGAAATAATGGTTAAACAAAAGCTAACCAACCGGATGGGTCAAAATAACACAATATTTACACTGGGTAGACATGGGCATGGTTATTAGAATATTTACAAAGAAATAAAGGCTCATTTTAATGAAATGGCTTGGTCTTAAATTAAATACAATGATCTATGTGACCTTGTTACATAGAAGGGATAGACCATGATATTAGACATTTTTAATAAAAGTGAGTAAAAGCCCTATAAAAAATATGTATGTATGTAAAATATATATGTATTGGTAGCCTACCCACATGTCATGCCTGTAGATAGTTATTATTAAAAGCAGCTACCGTCAGAGGCTACATGTGTAGCAAGTGAAGTAAGAGATTTCTAATCAATGCAAAATGGAATTACAATTACGGGATTGAGTTGGCAAAATGAAAAGGAGTGGACTACAATGATCATCCAACAGGCTGTTTAATATGAACAGAGTTGTTGTAGACAAGGACCGGTGAGCACAGCAAAAGGGCCTCAATTAGTTCTGATACTTTAGCTAGCTGGCTAACTAACTTAACTGGCTAACTAACTTAACTGGCTAACTAACTTAACTGGCTAGCTAACTTAACTGGCTAACTAACTTAACTGGCTAACTAACTTAACTGGCTAGCTTACTTACATCTCCTCCTCACGCGCCCCTCCTCCCCACGCGCCCCTCCTCCCCACGCGCCCCTCCTCCTCACGCGCCCCTCCTCCTCACGCGCCCCTCCTCCTCACGCGCCCCTCCTCCTCACGCGCCCCTCCTCCCCACGCGCCCCTCCTCTCCACGCGCCCCTCCTCCCCACGCTCCCCTCCTCCTCACGCGCCTCTCCTCCTCACGCGCCCCTCCTCCTCACGCGCCCCTCCTCCCCACGCGCCCCTCATCCCCACGCGCCCCTCCTCCTCACACGCATCTCCTCCTCACGCGCCCCTCCTCCTCACACGCCCGTCCTCCTCATGCACCCCTCCTCCTCACGCGCCCCTCCTCCTCACGCATCCCTCCTCCCCACGCGCCCCTCCTCCCCACGCGCCCCTCCTCCCCACGCGCCCCTCCTCCTCACGCGCCCCTCCTCCTCACGCGCCCCTCCTCCTCACGCGCCCCTCCTCCTCACGCGCACCTCCTCCCCACGCGCCCCTCCTCTCCACGCGCCCCTCCTCCCCACGCTCCCCTCCTCCTCACGCGCCTCTCCTCCTCACGCGCCCCTCCTCCTCACGCGCCCCTCCTCCCCACGCGCCCCTCCTCCTCACACGCATCTCCTCCTCACGCGCCCCTCCTCCTCACACGCCCGTCCTCCTCACGCGCCCCTCCTCCTCACACGCCCGTCCTCCTCACGCGCCCCTCCTCCTCACGCGCCCCTCCTCCTCACGCGCCCCTCCTCCAAAAAATGTATGATATTAGACGAATAGTGAAATAATTTCAAATGTCCATTCCAAGCGCTGGGTTACCAAATTACCCAGATTGGGTTGTTTTGAACCCAGCATTTGAAAGAAAAATAACAACAACATACTGTTGATTAGATTTAAATTAAGCTTTGCCTTCAATTGCCATTGATTAGATTTAAATTAAGCTTTGCCTTCAATTGCCATTGAAGCATAAAGTCAACACCTGTGCATTCAGGGAAACATTAAACAATTCGCTGACTGCCAGCCAATCATTTTCTCATTATCTAAATACAACAGAATTACTGCCATTCATCAAATGAAGAGATATCATAAATCATATTCCAGATGGGATCTGAAATCAAAAGTAAACACCAAACTTGTTGTATGAATAAATGAATGAATAAATAAATGAATAAACGTGTCAAAGACAGGCCATTGCAAAAAAAGTAAAGGGAGATTTAATGTAGTTTCTTACATGGCCCTCAGACTGAAAATAACAAACAAATCTTTGTACGGATGGCAGTAGAGAAGGGCATCCTCATGGAGACACCGTCTCACATGTTCTCCCAGGCCCAGAACCCAGGAGTCTTGAGGGCCCAACCCATAGCACCCAAATAAACTCATCACGTGATCAGAGATAGAGGGACAAAATGACATCACATATTCTCATTTACACTAATTAAGAATAACGTATCATGGTGTTGAAAGTGATGAACGTATGCATATAACTATAAATGGATTAAATATGGATTATGATACTGGATAAACACAAACACATCCATACTTCAACTCTCTCACACTTAGCCTTCCCTTCTAGACAGAGATGGAGGGCACCCCATGAAGGCCTCCCTTCACAGAATGAGCCATGCATTCAGAAGGTGGTTTGAGTTCACCAATAGAATTCCATAATAAGGTCATTAACATAATGTCCTACTCCATGTTTGACCTGCTAGAACAGAGATGGCCGCCTCGCTTCGCGTTCCTAGGAAACTATGCAGTAGTTTTTTTTTTTTTACGTGTTATTTCTTACATTGGTACCCCAGGTAATCTTAGATTTCATTACATGCAGTCGGGAGGAACTACTGGATATAAGAGCAACGTCAACTCACCATCATTATGACCAGGAAAACGACTTTCTCAAGCGGAACCTCTGTTTTGCCCACCACCCAGGACAATGGATCGGATCCCAGCCGGCGAACCAAAACAACGTCGCGTAAAAGGGGCAAACGAAGCGGTCTTCTGGTCAGGCTCCGGACACAGGCACATTGCGCACCCTACATCGCACTCCCTAGCATACTACTCGCCAATGTCCAGTCTCTTGACAACAAGCAAGGGTAGCATTCAAGAGAGACATCAGAGACTGTAACGTTCTTTGCTTCATGGAAACATGGCTCACTCGAGACACGCTATCGGAATTGGTACAGCCAGCTGGTTTCTTCACACATCGTGCCGACAGAAACAAGCATCTTTCTGGTAAGAAGAGGGGCGGGGTGAGAGGCTTATGATTAACGAGAAATGGTGTGATCATAACAACATACAGGCACTCAAGTTCTTCTGTTCTCCTGACCTAGAATTCCTCACAATCAAATGTCGACCGCATTATCTACCAAGAAAATTCTCTTCGATTATAATCACAGCCGTATATATTCCCCCCCAAGCAGACACATTATGGCCCTGAACAAACTTTATTTGACTCTATGTAAACTGGAAACCACAAATCCTGAGGCTGCATTCATTGTAGCTGTGGATTTTAACAAGGCTAATCTGAAAACAAGACTCCCTAAATTCTATCAGAATATCGATTGTGCGACCAGGGCTGGCAAAACCCTGGATCATTGTTATTCTAACTTCTGCGACGCATATAAGGCCCTCCCCAGCCCTCCATTCGGAAAAGCTGACCACGACTCCATTTTGTTGCTCACAACCTATAAACAGAGACTCCCGCGCTCAAGTCTGTTCAAAGCTGGTCCGTCAAATCTGATTCCATGCTTCAAGACTGCTTCGATCACGTGGATTGGGATAGGTTCCGCATTGACGAATACGCTGATTCGGTGAGCGAGTTCATTAGCAAGTGCATCGGCGATGTCGTACCCACAGCAACTATTAAAACATTCCACAAACCAGAAACCGTGGATTGATGGCAGCATTCGCGCAAAACTGAAAGCACGAACCACTGCCTTTAACCAGGGCAAGGTGACCGGAAACATGACCGAATACAAACAGTGTGGCTATTTCCTCCGCAAGGCAATCAAACAAGCTAAGCGTCAGTATAGAGACAAAGTAGAGTCACAATTCAACAACTCAGACACAAGAGGTATGTGGCAATGTCTACAGTCAATCACTGATTACAAAAAGAAAACCAGCCCCGTCGTGGACCAGGATGTCTTGCTCCCAGACAGGCTAAATAACTTCTTTGAGGACAATACAGTGCCACTGACACTGCCCGCTACCAAAACCTGCGGACTCTCTTTCACTGCAACCGACGTGAGTAAAACATTTAAACGGGTTAACCCTCGCAGGGCTGCAGGCCCAGACGGCATCCCCCAGCCGCGTCCTCAGACCAACTAACTGGTGTGTTTACGGACATATTCAATCAATCCTTATCCCAGTCTGCTGTCCCCACATGCTTCAAGAGGGCCACCATTGTTCCTGTTCCCTAGAAAGCTAAGGTAACTGAGCTAAATGACTACCGCTCCGTAGCACTCACTTCCATCATCATGAAGTGCTTTGAGAGACTAGCCAAGGACCATATCACCTACACCCTACCTGACACCTTAGACCCACTCCAATTTGCTTACCGCCCCAATAGGTCCAAAGACGATGCAATCACAACCACACTGCACACTGCCCTAACCCATCTGGACAAGAGGAATACCTATGTGAGAATGCTGTTCATCGACTACAGCTCGGCATTTGACACCATAATGCCCTCCAAACTCGTCATTAAGCTCCAGACCCTGGGCCTCAACCCCGCCCTGTGCAACTGGGTACTAGACTTCCAGACGGGCAACAACATCTCCACCCCGCTGATCCTCAACACTGGGGCCCCACAAGGGTGTGTTCTGAGCCATCTCCTGTACTCCTTTCTTCACCCACGACTGCGTGGCCATGCAAGCCTCCAACTCAATCATCAAGTTTGCGGACGACACTACAGTGGTAGGCTTGATTTCCAACAACGACGAGACGGCCTACAGGGAGGAGGTGAGGGCCCTCGGAGTGTGGTGTCAGGAAAATAACCTCACACTCAACGTCAACAAAACAAAGGAGATGATTGTGGACTTCAGGAAACAGCAGAGGGAACACCCCCCTATCCACATCGAAGGGACAGTTGTGGAGAAGGTAGAAAGTTTTAAGTTCCTCGGCGTACACATCACGGACTGAATTGGTCCACCCACACAGACAGTGTGGTGAGGAAGGTGCAGCAGCGCCTCTTCAACCTCAGGAGGCTGAAGAGATTCGTCTCTTCACCAAAAACACTCACAAACTTACAGATGCACAATCGAGAGCATCCTGTCGGACTGTATCACCGCCTGGTACGGAAACTGCTCCACCCACAACCGTAAGGCTCTCCAGAGGGCAGTGAGGTCTGCACAACGCATCACCAGGGGCAAACTACCTGCCCTCCAGGACACCTACACCACCCGATGTCACAGGAAGGCCATAAAGATAATCAAGGACAACAACCACCCGAGCCACTGCCTGTTCACCCCGCTATCATGCAAAAGGCGAGGTCAGTACAGGTGCATCAAAGCAGGGACCGAGAGACTGAAAAACAGCTTCTATTTCAAGGCCATCAGACTGTTAAACAGCCACCACTAACATTGAGTGGCTGCTGCCAACATACTGACTCAACTCCAGCCACTTTAATCATGGAAAATTGATGTAAAAATGTATCACTAGCCACTTTAAACAATGCTACTTAATATAATGTTTACATACCCTACATTACTCATCTCATATGTATATACTGTACTCTATACCATCTACTGCATCTTGCCATCTTTATGTAATACATGTATCACTAGCCACTTTAAACTATGCCACTTTTATGTTTACATACCCTACATTACTCATCACACATACCTTACTCGATACCATCTATTGCGTCTTGCCTATGCCGTTCTGTACATCACTCATTCATATATCTTTATGTACATATTCTTTATCCCTTTACACTTGTGTGTATAAGGTAGTTGTTGTGGAATTGTTAGGTTAGATTACTCGTTGGTTATTACTGCATTGTCGGAACTAGAAGCACAAGCCTTTCGCTATGCTCGCATTAACCACCACAGTGACGGCTTCCTAAAGAACACCACAGTGACGTTCCTCCTAAAGAACATCAGTGATGTCATTCCTGAAGAACACCACAGTGACATCCTTCCTAAAGAACACCACAGTGACATCCTTCCTAAAGAACATCACAGTGACGTCCTTCCTAAAGAACATCACAGTGACGTCCTTCCTAAACACCACAGTCACATCCCTCCTAAAGAACACCACAGTGACGTCCTTACTAAAGAACACCACAGTGACGGCTTCCTAAAGAACACCACAGTGACGTCCTTCCTAAAGAACACCACAGTGACATCCTTCCTAAAGAACACCACAGTCACATCCTGCCTAAAGAACACCACAGTGACATCCTTCCTAAAGAACACCACAGTGACATCCTTCCTAAAGAACATCACAGTGACGTCCTTCCTAAACACCACAGTCACATCCCTCCTAAAGAACACCACAGTGACGTCCTTACTAAAGAACACCACAGTGACGGCTTCCTAAAGAACACCACAGTGACGGCTTCCTAAAGAACACCACAGTGACGGCTTCCTAAAGAACACCACAGTGACGTCATTCCTAAAGAACACCACAGTGACGGCTTCCTAAAGAACACCACAGTCACATCCTTCCTAAAGAACACCACAGTGACGTCATTCCTAAAGAACACCACAGTCACATCCTTCCTAAAGAACACCACAGTGACGTCATTCCTAAAGAACACCACAGTCACATCCTTCCTAAAGAACACCACAGTGACGTCATTCCTAAAGAACACCACAGTCACATCCTTCCTAAAGAACACCACAGTGACGTCATTCCTAAAGAACACCACAGTGACGTCATTCCTAAAGAACACCACAGTCACATCCTTCCTAAAGAACACCACAGTGACGTCATTCCTAAAGAACACCACAGTCACATCCTTCCTAAAGAACACCACAGTGACGTCCTTCCTAAAGAACACCACAGTGACGTCATTCCTAAAGAACACCACAGTGACGGCATTCCTAAAGAACACCACAGTCACATCCTTCCTAAAGAACACCACAGTGACGTCATTCCTAAAGAACACCACAGTCACATCCTTCCTAAAGAACACCACAGTGACGCCTTCCTAAAGAACACCACAGTGACGTCATTCCTAAAGAACACCACAGTCACATCCGCGTGATTTGGAGTCCCATAGGGCGGTGCACAATTTTCCCAGCGTCGTCTGGGTTTGGCCGTCATTATAAATAAGAATTTGTTCTTAACTGACTTTCCTAGTTAAATAAAGGTTAAATAAAAAATAATATATATATATATATATATATATATATATATATATATTTTATGGTCTGGTCTGGTAGAGTGGCAGTTTAGTTGTGTCAGGTGTAATATTGGCTGGTTTGATAGAGTGGAATTGCAGTGTCTGTCTGATGTATTGAGGAAATGCTACAGCACTTCTGTTGACAGTGTGAACAATGTCCATCACCGTGGTTACACCAGGAAGATTGACATGGTAAACGGCATACCTGGCATCACCACAAACCACTTCTTTGATTTAAACATGCACACACACACACACACACACACACACACACACACACACACACACACACACACACACACACACACACACACACACACACACACACACACACACACACACACACACACACACACACACACACACACACACACACACACACACACAGCTCGCTGTTGAAACACGACTCAATAGGAGTCCCTGTTCCCTGCTGTTACTGTCAGTGTGTTGGAACAGCCACCGACAGAAGGGTTTGTAGAGTGTGTGTGTGTGTGTGTGTGTGTGTGTGTGTGTGTGTGTGTGTGAACAGACAGGATGGGTTTGTTGTGCCAGACTTATTTTCTGTCCCTATAAGCAAAAAGGTGTTATGGGTCTGCACTTATAAGGAACCTGCAGTAACTTTTTTTTGCTTATCTAGATTTGCAAGATTTACGCACCAACCAAACTTTTGGGTGAGCGCAGTGGTTATTTTGTGATTGGCTTTGTTCTGTCCGTGCAGCGTGTCCTTTTAATGTTTTAGTTGTCATTCAGAGTTACAGGGAAAGGGCGGGACTCTGTTGTTAAACAGGCTAGGGGTTATAACACCATGACTCTGTTGTTTAACATGCTAGGGGTTATAACACCATGACTCTGTTGTTTAACAGGCTCAGAGGTTATAACACCATGACTCTATTGTTTAACAGGCTCAGAGGTTATAACACCATGACTCTGTTGTTTAACATGCTAGGGGTTATAACACCATGACTCTGTTGTTTAACATGCTAGGGGTTATAACACCATGACTCTGTTGTTTAACAGGCTCAGAGGTTTTAACACCATGACTCTGTTGTTTAACAGGCTCAGAGGTTATAACACCATGACTCTATTGTTTAACAGGCTAGCAGGTTATAACACCATGACTCTGTTGTTTAACAGGCTCAGAGGTTATAACACCATGACTCTGTTGTCTAACAGGCTCAGAGGTTATAACACCATGACTCTGTTGTTTAACAGGCTCAGAGGTTATAACACCATGACTCTGTTGTTTAACAGGCTCAGAGGTTATAACACCATGACTCTGTTGTTTAACAGGCTCAGAGGTTATAACACCATGACTCTGTTGTTTAACAGGCTAGCAGGTTATAACACCATGACTCTGTTGTTTAACAGGCTAGGAGGTTATAACACCATGACTCTGTTGTTTAACATGCTAGGGGTTATAACACCATGACTCTGTTGTTTAACAGGCTCAGAGGTTATAACACTATGACTGTTGTTTAACAGGCTCAGAGGTTATAACACCATGACTCTGTTGTTTAACAGGCTCAGAGGTTATAACACCATGACTCTGTTGTTTAACATGCTAGGGGTTATAACACCATGACTCTGTTGTTTAACAGGCTCAGAGGTTATAACACTATGACTGTTGTTTAACAGGCTCAGAGGTTATAACACCATGACTCTGTTGTTTAACATGCTAGGGGTTATAACACCATGACTCTGTTGTTTAACAGGCTCAGAGGTTATAAAACCATGACTGTTGTTTAACAGGCTCAGAGGTTATAACACCATGACTCTGTTGTTTAACAGACTCAGAGGTTATAACACGTGACTCTGTTGTTTAACAGGCTAGGAGGTGTGTAATGATGTGATTATAACACCATGGGTCATGATTTCAATTAACACATTTTGTTTATTCACATTATTCAAATAGATTTTAGAATTGTTGCTCTTGTTGCTCTTTCGCGGCCATACAGGAGAGAAATAACAATATTATAGCCTTTGGGAACCCCTCCCATGTGTTGTACTGTTGCCACTACAAAAGAAGAGCATGAGAGAAGTACAACTGAATGCATTCAACTGAAATGTGTCTTCCGCACTGAACACAACCCCTCTGAATCAGAGAGGTGCGGGGGGCTGGTAGTGGGGGCTGCCTTAATCAACACAAACATCATCAGTGTCTGGGGAGCAGATTTTTACCTTGTCGGCTTGGGGATTCGATTCGGCTGTGGTGTCTGTAGTGACACTACCAGTACTGAGATGCAGTGCCTTAGAACGCTGCACCACTCAGGAGCCCCAAAATGAGAAGCACTATCGAAAAGGAGGAACATATATAAGCCTGTACATTTCTCCAATGTACAAATCACACAAAAATAACCGAAAAGTGAAGGACTTTGACTTGTGTTGGCACGATACAAGATGTCACTTTTATACCAATACCAGGTTTATTATCACTATGCTCAATACGAAATGATACTCGATACCAAAACGATACCACAGCAGCAGAAAAAAAAGAAGCATATTAGCGCATTTATTTTACCAGGTAAGAGAACACATTCTCATTCACATTCAACCTGGGGAATAGTTACAGGGAACAGAATGAGCCAAATGGAAGCTGGGGATAATTAGATGGCCATGATAGTATGAGGGCCAGATTAGGAATTTAGCCAAGACACCAGGGTTAACACCTCTACTGTTCGGATCAGTGCCATGGGATCTTCAGAGAGCCAGGACACCAGAGTTAACACATCTACTGTTAGGATCAGTGCCATTGATAACTGGTAGAACAAATAAATAAAATAACAAATATAATATCTTCCATTCAATTTCTTGCAAAAAAAAATAAAAATAAAAAATGTCCTTATGTAAAATCAAACCGGAGACTCATTTTACAATAAACATCGAAACCTTTTTAAAATGTAATTTGATACATAACAGGGTTAATTTGCTGATCTATGGCCATAATACTGGGTCAAATTAGATTCATTACACCTATAATTCATTACAGCTAAAAGCGAAAAGCGTGTAAGAAGACTCTAATACTGTACATAATATCATTATTTGGACAAATCCCATGAAGAGAGAATGAGTGGAGCTCATGATAATTACCTTCATTCAGACTGGCCTTTTTCCAACTAAGAACATCGATAACAGTGGAAGCTGGTATAGGAAGGAGGACAAGTCATTCATGAGCCTGTCGTCTGATTTCAAGGGACACCAGCCTCCACAGATCTATTATCCCTGCCAACAGCACAAAGACCATACATTTGAACATCTTGGCCATATTCCGTTATAATCTCCAACCGGAACAGCCAGAAGAGGACTGGCCACCCCTCATAGACTGGTTCCTCTCTAGGTTTCTTCCTAGGTTTTGGCCTTTCTAGGGAGTTTTTCCTAGCCACCGTGCTTCTACACCTGCATTGCTTGCTGTTTGGGGTTTCAGGCTGGGTTTCTGTACAGCACTTTGAGATATCACCTACGAAGGGCTATATAAATACATTTGATTTGAATACTCCACTCCAAGGCTTTTTCCCTTTCTAATTCACTACTACAGTGTTTGCTCAACTAAAAGATTTGCGATTACGCTGCGGGACTTAGAGGAAATTTGTGGTTTAGTACGCTACCCTGCGTCACTACTTCATTGCTCCACACCACCACAAGGGGGAGTTAGAGCACTGATTATGCTTTTGGGTCTCAAGGCGCTACTGTGTCTCTAACGGACTGGTTTTGTTGTTACTACTCGTCAGTATTACTTACTAAAACTGTTGTTACACGTAAGTTTTTATTCTAAGAGAAACTTAAGACTACAGTTAGGGTGTGGAAATGTTAGGATCATTTTCCCTTACTGTAGTACTTACTGTAGTACTTACTGTAGTACTTACTGTAGCCTACACCCGACCGGTCACGTTGTACAGAGCCCGAGTGGCACAGCGGTCTAACATGCTGACCACACCGGTCGCGTGCGCCAGTGTTGCAAAATACATTTTCACCATACATGTTATTCAATCGTTGCACCCACACTGCTCACGAGCGTGCAAACGAGTGGCTGCATTGCCATTTGCTAAAATAGAAGTTGATTCTATTTGTGATGCAGAACGCGCTGCAAGTCCTGCCCCTCCCATCTCCTCATTGGTTTTAAGGAACATATACCCACGTGCAATCTTATCATTGGTTTTCAGAAGCATATACCCACGTGCAATCTTATCATTGGTTTTCAGAAGCATATACCCACGTGCAATCTTATCATTGGTTTTAAGGAACATATACCCACGTGCAATCTTATCATTGGTTTTAAGGAACATATACCCACGTGCAATCTTATCATTGGTTTTAAGGAACATATACCCACGTGCAATCTTATCATTGGTTTTAAGGAACATATACCCACGTGCAATCTTATCATTGGTTTGAAGGAACATATACCCACGTGCAATCTTATCATTGGTTTTAAGGAACATATACCCACGTGCAATCTTATCATTGGTTTTAAGGAACATATACCCACGTGCAATCTTATCATTGGTTTTAAGGAACATATACCCACGTGCAATCTTATCATTGGTTTTAAGGAACATATACCCACGTGCAATCTTATCATTGGTTTTAAGGAACATATACCCACGTGCAATCTTATCATTGGTTTTAAGGAACATATACCCACGTGCAATCTTATCATTGGTTTTAAGGAACATATACCCACGTGCAATCTTATCATTGGTTTTAAGGAACATATACCCACGTGCAATCTTATCATTGGTTTGAAGGAACATATACCCACGTGCAATCTTATCATTGGTTTTAAGGAACATATACCCACGTGCAATCTTATCATTGGTTTTAAGGAACATATACCCACGTGCAATCTTATCATTGGTTTTAAGGAACATATACCCACGTGCAATCTTATCATTGGTTTTAAGGAACATATACCCACGTGCAATCTTATCATTGGTTTGAAGGAACATATACCCACGTGCAATCTTATCATTGGTTTGAAGGAACATATACCCACGTGCAATCTTATCATTGGTTTTAAGGAACATATTATGAAAGTTATTTGAAAGTCCAAAGAAGAAAAAGAAACCTGGAAGGAGGAGAGATGATTAGAAACGATTCGGTTGACCGCTTTATGTGTGGATTAATTGTCAGATTAGAGGACCTTGTGCATTCCAGGTAAAATAACAACTCAACGTTTATATCCGAGGACAAATTAGCTAGCAACAGGAAGCTAGCTAAATAGGACAAATTAGGTAGCAACTGCAAGATAGCGAGCTAAATTGCCATAAATGTTTAGTGCTTTTCAACCTGTCCCCAAATGAATATAATTGGTTCAGAGTTTGTTTTGATATTTCAACCTGCGGGTCGTGATAGCGTTTGGTGTGGGGGGACAAAATCAATTTGCACACGATGGTGCACGCGGACAGACGTGCATCCGGTCTGGGCATGGTGTAAGACACTGCATCTCAGCGCAAACTGCGTTGCTACAGAAGCTGGTTCAATACTCATTTTGCTAGATTCTTATGTGTATGCAGCATTTGTGTGTTGGAGTCACTTTTAATTGTTCTACCGTTTCAAACATAGGCCACTGTAATCGATGGGGGCTCAGGGCGGTACCATTCTGCTCATCTGATGAAGGTGCACATGGATCAGATTCAAACTTTGAAGACCGAGATCGAGTCATTGAAGGCAGACCAGCAGAAAAAAGAAACATCATCTGAGGTCAGAGATACGGGCGACAGCTGATGCATTGGTCCAGAGCCAGGCGGTATTGACAGACACAGTCATTGGCAGTGTATATTATGTTATATATATAATCAAGTGGATGGAAGAGTCATATAGCCTCGGCACCTACATAAAGCTGAGTGGCTCACTCATTCATGGCTTTGGATCAAAATAAATAAGTGCCAACATTCTTTCTGATCTTTAATAAAGAACTGTTTTGGTTATCCTGACCTGGACAACATGTACAGTATTATAATAGCCCATTATGGGCTATTAGCAGGACTAAATACCTTTACAAACACCTCTCTGTATTTGGATACTTTGTTCAATGTTTTATTAAAAAGCATTAAAAAGTTTGTGGATGGGGCCTGCCGAGTGGTGCATATGCTTTACAGCGAAAGCAATCCAAGCATTTGTGTAAGTTTATCGATCACTAGACAAAACATTATGAACACCTAGCATCAAAGTAGCTTGGTCACAAAAATCAGAAAAGCAATCAAATTAATTGCTTACCTTTGATGATCTTCGGATGTTTGCACTCACGAGACTCCCAGTTACACAATAAATGTTCCCTTTGTTCCATAAAGATAATTTTTATATCCAAAATACCTCCATTTGTTTGGCGCATTATGTTCAGAAATCCACAGGCTCGAGCGGTCACGACATCGCAGACAAAAATTCCAAATAGTATCCGTAATGTCCACAGAAACATGTCAAACGTTTTTTATAATCAATCCTCAGGTTGTTTTTAAAATATATAATCGATAATATATCAACCAGGACTGTCGCTTTTTCAATAAGAGAGGGAGAGACAATGGCTTTTTCAAAATAAAAGCCTGAAACTATGTCTAAAGACTGTGGACACCTTGAGGAAGCCATAGGAAAAGGAATCTGGTTGATATCCCTTTAAATGGAGGCAAGGCATCCAATGGAACAAAGAGCTTTCAGGAAAAACATCACCTCCTGGCTTGATTTTCCTCAGGTTTTCGCCTGCAATATCAGTTCTGTTATACTCACAGACAATATTTTGACAGTTTTGGAAACTTTAGAGTGTTTTCTATCCTAATCTGACAATTATATGCATATTCTAGTTTCTGGGCCTGAAAAATATGCAGTTTTAAATGGGTAACGTACGTTTTTTTGTGTGCCAAAAACAAAAATCCTGCCCCTGACACTCAAGAAGTTAAGCTACAATTCTTACAATCAATCCTATATACTATGTTCTTACAAAAAAATGTTTTAAATTCTCTGCCAATATTGAAAGCTATCAAATGCTTCTCAAAGATGCCCTCTGGTGGTCAAACTAGCACTAGCATTAATGGTGAAAATGGCTGACAATTAAATAATGTGCCATAAAATTCTGAAGCAGTCCGCAAGGTGTGCTGCAGTATGATGCAACTTTTAAAGGAGGAACCGCTGTAGATAGTACAGTAGCTTCATGGATCCAGATAGGGATTTCCCCACTGGGCCTAAAATGTGAAATGACTCTTCAGGGTGTTCCAAACCCAAAGACAAATGCCATGAAAATGCAATCTGACACTACAGTCTTAGAGAAAAAGGTTCCAAAATGGTTCTTCGACTGTCCCCACTCCAGGTAGAACCTTTTTTGTTTAGAGATAAAATCCTTTTGTGTTCCATGTAGAACTCTCTGTGGAAAGGGTTCTACATGGAACGGAATAGGGTTCCTCAAATGGTTCTCCTATGGGACAGCTGAATAACCCTTTCAGGTTCTATACTGAACAAAAATATAAACACAACATGCAATAACGTCAAAGATTTTACTGAGTTTAAGTTTATATGAGGAAATCAGTCAATTGAAATACATTCATTAGGCCCTAATCTATGGATTTCACATGACTGGAAATACAGGTATGCATCTGTTGGGAACAGATACCTTTAAAAAAAAGGTAGGGGCGTGGATCAGAACACCAGTCAGTATCTGGTGTGACCACCATTAGCCTCATGCAGCACGACATCTCCTTCGCATAGAGTTGATCAGGCCGTTGATTGTGGCCACTCCTTTTCAATGGCTATGCAAAGTTACTGGATATTGTCGTCAACTGGAACATGCTGTCATTCCGTCTTTCCAGAACATCCAAAACAAGCTCAATGGGTGAGTATGCAGGCCATTTTCAGCTTCAAGGAATTGTGTACAGATCCTTGCGACATGGGGCCGTGCACTAAGATGCTGAAACATGAGGTGATGGCGGTGAATGAATGGCACAACAATGGGCCTCAGGATCTCGTCACGTTATCTCTGTGCTTTCAAATTGCAATTGATAAAATTATATTGTGTTCATTGTCTGTACTTATGCCTGTCCATACCATAACCCCACCGCCACCATGACACCATACACGTGGCCTGTGGTTTTGAGGCAGGTTGGATATACAGTCAAATTCTCTAAAATGACATTGATGGCAGTTTATGGTAGAGAAATAACAGTAAATTCTCTGGCAACAGCTCTGGTGGACATTCATGCAGTCAGCATGCCAAT
This sequence comes from Oncorhynchus masou masou, assembly GCF_036934945.1. Classification (NCBI taxonomy): domain Eukaryota; kingdom Metazoa; phylum Chordata; class Actinopteri; order Salmoniformes; family Salmonidae; genus Oncorhynchus; species Oncorhynchus masou. The sequence goes on from NC_088217.1 coordinate 11,333,213, forward strand.
TGCACGCTCCCTCAAAACTTGAGACATCTGTGGCATAGTGTTGTGAGACAAAACTGCACATTTCAGAGTGGTCTTTTATTGTCCCCAGCACAAGATGCACCTGGGTAATGATCATGCTGTTTAATCAGCTTCTTGATATGACACACCTGTCAAGTGGATGGATTATCTTGGCAAATGAGAGATGCTCACTCACAGGGATGTAAACAAATGTGTGCACAACAATTGAGAGAAATCTGCTTTTTGTGCGTATGGAACATTTCTGGGATCTTTTATTTCAGCTCATGAAACATGGGACCAACACTTTACATGTTGCATTTACATTTTTGCTCAGTGTAGAATAATGCTGGAAACATTGTATTGCTCAGATATGGTAACGTGAAAAGGTTAATGGTGGTAACCAACCAGTACAGCTTGGCTTGGCTGAGCACAGCTAGTCTCAGTAGAGTGTAAAGGGATTTATAAGAGGGATGGTGTTGGTTCCTCCTCTAGTCTAGATCTTCCTCCCTCTCACTCTCGCTTCCTACCTCCCTCTCTCTCCCTTTCACTCTCCCCCTCCCTCCCCCTCTCCCTCCCTCCCTCCCTCCCTCCCTCTCCTCCCCCTCTCCCTCCCTCCCTCTCTCCCTCCCTCCCTCCCTCCCCCTCCCTCCCTCCCTCCCTCTCTCCCTCCCTCTCTCCCTCCCTCCCCCTCTCCCTCCCTCCCCCTCTCCCTCCCTCCCTCTCACTACATCCATCCTCTCAGTTCTACCTGCCAGATGGTTGTTTATTGTATCTCCATTGCTAAAGCAGCTTGCTGGGAGAAACATGGTAATACTTGACCAGGTAAATGAATGTGTGTTGGGATATGATGAACTTAGTCCTTGCCAAAAAAATCCCTAGTCCTTGCCAATGACAGGCATACCCATAACATGATGCAGTCACCACCATGCTTTAAAATATGAAGAATGGTACTCAGTGATGTGTTGTATTGGATTTGCCCCAAACATAACGCTTTGTATTCATTAATTTTACTTTAGTGCCTTAATGCAAACAGGATGCATGTTTTGGAAGTCTATACAGCATCAAAATATTCCTTCTTGTCATTTAGGATGGTGTTGTTGAGTAACTACAATGTTGTTGATCCATCCTCAGTTTTGTAACTGTTCTGTAACTCTTCCTCCTCGGGAACTAAGTTAGGAAGAACACCTGTATATTTGTAGTGACTGGGTGTATTGATACATCCTAAGGGTAATTAAAAACTTCATCATGTCCAAAGGAATATTCAATGTCAGACCTTTTTTTTTACCCATGTACCAATATGTGCCCTTCTTTGCGAGGCAAACCTCCCTGGTCTTTGTGGTTGAATCTGTGTTTGAAATTCACTGCTCGACTGAGGGACCTTACAGATAATTGTATGAGTGGGATACAGAGATGAGAGATGAGGTAGTCATTAAAAAATTATGTTAAACACTATTATTGCACACAGAGTGAGTCAGCTGGTCCTCTCAAGGCTGCCGGCCCAGACGACATCCCCAGCCTCGTCCTCAGAGCGCAGACCAGCTGGCTGGAGTGTTTACGGGCATATTCAATCTCTCCCTATCCCAGTCTGCTGTCCCCACATGCTTCAAGATGGCCACCATTGTTCCTGTTCCCAAGAAAGCAAAGGAAATTGAACTAAATGACTACCGCCCCGTAGCACTCACCTCTGTCATCATGAAGTGTTTTGAGAGACTAGTCAAGGATCATATCACCTCCACCCTACCTGACACCCTAGACCCACTTCAATTTGCTTACCGCCCCAATAGGTTCACAGACAATGCAATCTCAACCACACTGCACACTGTCCTGTCCCATCTGGACAAGAAGAATACCTACGTGAGAATGCTGTTCATTGACTACAGCTCAGCATTTCAGACCATACTACCCTCCAAACTTGTCACCAAGCTCGAGACCCTGGGTCTCGACCCCGCACTGTGCAACTGGGTCCTGGACTTTCTGACGCGACACCCCCAGGTGGTGAAGGTAGAAAACAACATCTCCACCACGCTGATCCTCAACACTGAGGCCCCACAAGGGTGCGTTCTCAGCCCTCTCCTGCACTCCCTGTTCACCCATGACTGTGTGGCCATGCACGCCTCCAACTCAATCATCAAGTTTGCAGACGAGACTACAGGTGGTAGGCTTGATTACCAACAACGAGACGGCCTACAGGGAGGAGGTGAGGGCACTAGGAGTGTGGTGTCAGGAAAATAACCTCACACTCAACGTCAACAAAACAAAGGAGATGATCGTGGACTTCGGGAAACAGCAGAGGGAACACCCCCCATCCACAGTAGTGGAGAAGGTGGAAAGTTTTAAGTTCCTCGGCGTACCCATCACGGACAAACTGAAATGGTCCACCCACACAGACAGTGTGGTGAAGAAGGCGCAACAGCGCATCTTCAACCTCAGGAGTCTGAAGAAATGTGGCTTGTCATCTGAAACACTCACAAACTTTTACAGATGCAGAATCGAGAGCATCCTGTCGGGCTGTATCACCGCCTGGTACGGCAACTGCTCCGCCCACACCGTAAGGCTCTCCAGAGGGTAGTGAGGTCTGCACAACGCATCACCGGGGGCAAACTACCTGCCCTCCAGGACACCTACACCACCCCATGTCACAAGAAGGCCAAAAAGACCATCAAGGACAACAACCACCTGAGCCACTGCCTGTTCACCCCGCTAACATCCTGAAGGCAAGGTCAGTACAGGTGCATCAAAGCTGGGACCGAGAGACTGAAAAACAGCTTCTATCTCAAAGCCACCAGACTGCTCTTTCTGAAGACTCTGTATCATAGCTCCATGAGCCTGCCTACATATTCAAATGAGTTACCATAGTTCCATGAGCCTGCCTACATTTTCAAATGAGTTACCATAGCTCCATGAGCCTGCCTACATATTCAACTATGTTACCATAGCTCCATGAGCCTGCCTACATATTCAAATGAGGTACCATAGCTCCATGAGCCTGCCTACATATTCAAATGAGTTACCATATCTCCATGAGCCTGCCTACATATTCAAATGAGTTACCATAGCTTCATGAGCCTGCCTACATATTCAAATAAGTTACCATAGCTTCATGAGCCTGCCTACATATTCAAATGAGTTACCATAGCTCCATGAGCCTGCCTACATATTCAAATGAGTTATATGTTCCATTTCAGTGTTTTTGTAAGTTAAACTAAGTACAGAAACGCATGTTCAGTCTGCCTGCACTGCTTTTTTGCTAAAATGTAGTCAAGCGATAAGAAAGTTCTCCCTAAGCTGTCTGATCTACCAGTAAGTACCAAACTGTGATTCAGCGATAAGAGTCTGTGGGTTTAATAAGATTAAATTCATGGTGTTTTTTTTTCTACATGCATGGAAAGCGAGGTGAAATGTTACTCTATGACAATCCAAAAAGCATCACATGGCACCACATCTCTCCTTCTCCCCCTCTCACTCTCCCTCTACCCTTGGTCACTCCCCCCCTCCCTCTATCCCTTTCCCCCCTCCCTTTCCCCCCTCCCTCTATCTCTCCTTTATCACTGACACACTAAACGGGTGGCAGCGTCCAGTGTCACAGCAATTGCCAAAGCTCTCTTTGATGTCAAATGCCTTTTTAAAAGACTTGCCAACATCCAGACATAAATTTAGCAGGATCTGATACTCACAGCTAAACTTACGTTCATTCATCCTAGATAATAGTTTAACAAATGTGTGTGTGTGTGTGCGTGTGCGTGTGCGTGTGTGTGTGTGTGTGTGTGTGTGTGTGTGTGTGTGTGTGTGTGTGTGTGTGTGTGTGTGTGTGTGCGTGTGTGTGTGTGTGTGTATTCAGTGATCTGTGTGCTCAGTTCAGTTCAGATTTTTCTACAGCTTGTTACTGTATGAATGATGGTTTTCATATGGCCTTCTGTGGAACTTGCAAAGTGGCACACTTCCCAGCTAGACAGCCTAACATCTCTGGCTCACTGCAGTTTGCAATCAGTCAGAAACAGAATAAAGTCTATCAAACACCAAAAGCTACTGGGAACCAGATTGCTGTTATATGACATTACATGTAGTGCACATTACTTAACCAACATAATGAAGATGTATTGATACCATAATATAGCATTATAAAATTATATTAATTCAGTATCCAATATGCAATAAACAGATAATTGGGACTCCCTTTGTTGGCCAATACTGTGGCACATTTTTGGATTATTATATTGGTAGGCATTTTAACATTGCTCATTGATAAAGCTCTCCTCAGGCTTGTGACTTCCTAATAAAATGAGAACATGACAGTCCAAGGCCTCCCAACTACAGGGTTGATTACAGGGTCCTGTAAAATTTTAAGAAAAGTGTTTCAATAGGTAACCCAGTAGCAGACCTGTACGTGCTGTCTTGCCAACTCATATGTTTGGTGTAACAAAGACCATAGGACTTGGAATCAGGAAAAGGACAGCTGAACCTGTTATCAAATATTTATCTGATTTCACATTTTTGAGAAAAGTAATTGTTTTTTTTCTCCTTTCCAATATTTACAAACACGATTGACATGCAGGTGACAGCGTTTTCGCTTGGTGGTCGGCCGTTCAGGAGTTTTATGGTATTCAGAATGGCATAAGACATAGTGGCTCCTTAATGAAACGCTACAGGAAAGCAATTCACTGAGTCCAAGGTGACCTGCATTGCTTTGCCTCCAGAAACGGTAATGAGCCGTTTGTAAACGAGAGAAAACACCAAGAGGACAGGTGACAGACATCCGCTCACTCATCTGATCACTCTGTGTGTGTGGGTGTGTGTGTGTGTGTGTGTGTGTGTGTGTGTGTGTGTGTGTGTGTGTGTGTGTGTGTGTGTGTGTGTGTGTGTGTGTGTGTGTGTGAGTGTGTGTGAGTGTGTGAGTGTGAGTGTGAGTGTGAGTGTGAGTGTGAGTGTGAGTGGGTGAGTGTGAGTGTGAGTGTGAGTGTGTGTGTGACACCTCTTCCTATCCAGGCCTTTATCAATCATCAAGGGGGATGGAATTAATTTTAGGAAAATATTTCAAGACAAAGGCACATGGAGATAAATAACTACTTTTCACAGCTTCAGCTGGGTCATGTTCATTAGGGCAAGCAGCAGGAAACATTGTTGAAATATTTTGCGACAAAAGATGAAATTGGGAGTCCAGAGGCTTCGTTTATCAATAATGCGAATAAACTATTCTAAAATACTACTTATGTATGAGATTTATCAAACAATCCTACAAGTGTCATTCGCACACCGATAGGAGATAAAATACCAATTGTACTCAGCCTCAGTGCTCATGCACGACCTTGGCTATTTGCGTTTTGAAACGCCATAAATGCCCATATATGGTCAAAATCATACCTTTTAAAGGCTTTGTGAAATATACAACGTCGTACCATGGAATATAACGGCTCAACAACAAAAAAATAATTTAAAAAAAGTTTTCAGTGTCTGAAATAGAGGCGCTAGTGTCTGAGATTGGGTACAACCAAAAGGTTTAATTTGGCTCGCTCAGTTGTGGTTTGACCAGTAAAAATTAAGACACAGCTACAAAGAAATGACCTAATGGAGAGAGGACCCATAGCTATAAGAGAGGACAGTTCAAGTTGCTTTAGCAATGGCAAATATACTTCTAATGAGTAGGCATCACTCACCAATAAGCCATCCGTCTTCAACAGCTCCCTATTGTCGGCGTCAAGGCCCAGATTGCTGTTCTGCAGAATGAACGAGCTGTGCGTTCCACCTGGCCACCACATTCAGCAGCAGATTTTACGCATCTCAGCCTTTCATCTATCTGTACGTTAAGAGTGGAAGCCTTTTCTGTTCACACAGTTTAACTCGATTTGCGATGGTACTTTTATGGCCATGTGGGTGCCGTCGATTGCTCAGTTCGTATTTGGGAACCCCATTGATGGCAAAGAAAACCCTCTTGCCAACAACCTGTGATGGGGTAAGACATTGGATCGAGGGCTGTGAGATGCCGATCGGCAAGCTCCCGCTGAAAAGTGCCAGTTGCCTTAAATCCTCACAAAGATCTTATACGATTGTCGTTGGGAAATTATATCTGATTACTCAATCTGGCCTTTTATACAACACAAATGATCCTACCAGTCTCTAAAAATGTGTTCTCAGCGAAACCCAGTGTGTCAAATCTTCCAACGGAGCAAGATCAGTCATCTCTCTTTCCATTTCCCATTACCTCCGTCTTTTACAGTGTTTACACAATGGTTTCACTTTCACACGTGCCTCTAATTTAACAAATTACTGGACTTTATATGAATTATTATTGTTACAAATGCACTGATGTGGTCAAATGATATGTAGCCTGTCAAGATATGTTTCATGAAATCACAATGCAAATACATTGAAATCGAACAATTTTTTAATTACGCTCACAATTTCAGACATTTTCATCACACATTTTGCCCATTCTACGCTTGACACGCAGTGCCCTTATTCCAAAATGGGCACTGTGCATACGCATGGTCATGGCTGAGTGTAGATTTACGCACACTCTCCATCAAACGTTCAATACGGATAAATCTCACACTTTGCATGGAAATGATCCTACACATGATGTATAAATGTTCTTCTGTTTGTTACTTCATGAACAGGATTAAGAACCAGGTTAAGAGAAAAGGGCTCCTGAGATAGGATAATACAGCTAAGTAATGCCACACATCTCAGTTCACAACATTTAACAGTTGGTTTTCTGTTCTGTTTTTCTCCGTCGGCAGAATGACAGAAGATAAAGAAAACACGTGACGTCCCAAATGCCCTCCCTATTCTCTAGTTAGTGCACTACATTTGACCAGAACCCATAGGACTCTGGTCTAAAGTAGTGCACTATGTAAGGAATTGGGATGCCATTTGGGATGAACAGAGATTGAAATGAAGTGCAAAGGGCCGGGGGATGTTTACAGAGTAAATGCAGAGAGAAGTGAATTCCAGTCATAAAGAATAATGGTCATTAGCTAGTGGAGAAAATAACCCAATCAAACAAGCAAGTAGTGTCCCAAATGGCACCCTACCCCTCATATTGCTATATTGTCCCTATGGGCCCAGGTTAAAGGTAGTGCACTATATAGGGCACATGGGTATCATTTGAGACATGTTCAAACACACTCAACTGCCTGCTGGCTCTGTTTGATGAATACAACATAAAGGAACGCTGCAAACTGCGAGCTCAATAATCAGCAGTCATAGATAGGTTGGGTGTGTCAGGAAAACACAACCGCTCCCCGGTATCCCTCCACCGCTGGGTGTGTAGGTGTGTGTGTGCAGGTGTGTGTGTGCAGGTGTGTGTGTGTGTGTGTGTGTGTGTGTGTGTATGCTGGCTGGCTGGCTGCAGGACACATGCGTGTGACATGTCTCTGATTGATTCTCCTCCTTCTGGCTGATGACTTACCTCTAAGGGATGTCTCAAGGTTTACACACACACACACAGATACAGGGGACCATGTCTGAGAAATATACATGTGTTCTGTTCTGCAGCCTGCCGACAGGGAGGCAGTGGACTGTGTCTGAGACATATTCTCACAGCCCTCCCCCTCGCCTTTGTGTGTCCCTCGAGTATAGTATAGTAAGCTAGTATTTTTAGAAGCTATCTTTCGCAGAGCATCATGGGAGTTTTGAGTACCAACCGGTAGAAAGTCAGCAACTCGAATCGCTTGATTTGGAGGGCCAACTACAGGCCCGAAAATGAACTACGCCTCGCTCAAAGTTGAATTGGGACACCACTCCGGCTCCATACGGCTCGCAGGATCGCGCAAAACAGAGGGAGAGGGCTGAGGGGGAGGGATAAGGGAGAGGGCTAAGGGGGAGGGCTAAGGGGGAGGGCTGAGGGGGAGGGATAAGGGGAGGGATAAGGGGGAGGGATAAGGGGGAGGGCAGAGGTAGAGTGCTAAGGGGGAGGGCTGAGGTAGAGGGATAAGGGGGAGGGCTAAGGGGGAGGGCTAAGGGGGAGGGCTGAGGGGGAGGGATAAGGGGAGGGATAAGGGGGAGGGATAAGGGGGAGGGCAGAGGTAGAGTGCTAAGGGGGAGGGCTGAGGTAGAGGGATAAGGGGGAGGGCTGAGGTGGAGGGATAAGGGGGAGGGCTGAGGTAGAGGGATAAGGGGGAGGGCTGAGGTGGAGGGATAAGGGGGAGGGCTGAGGTAGAGGGATAAGGGGGAGGGCTAATGGGGAGGGCTGAGGTGGAGGGATAAGGGGGAGGGTTAATGGGGAGGGATAAGGGGGAGGGCTGAGGTAGAGGGACAAGGGGAGGGCTAATGGGGAGGGATAAGGGGGAGGGCTAATGAGGAGGGCTGAGGTGGAGGGATAAGGGGGAGGGCTAAGGGGGAGGGCTGAGGGGGGGGCTATAGCCAGCAGCCTACCACCCTGCATACCACCGCTGGCTTGCTTCTGAAGCAATGCAGGGTTGGTCCTGGTCAGTCCCTGGATGGGAGACCAGATGCTGCTGGAAGTGGTGTTGGAGGGCCAGTAGGAGGCACTCTTTCCTCTGGTCTAAAAAATATCCCAATTCCCCAGGGCAGTGATTGGACACTGCTCTGTGTTGGGTGCTGTCTTTCGGATGGGATGTTAAACGGGTGTCCTGACTCTCTGAGGTCATTAAAGATCCCGTGGCACTTAGCGTAAGAGTAGGGGTGTTAACCCTGGTGTCCTGGTTAAATTCCCAATTTGGCCCTCAAACCATCACAGTCACCTAATAATCCCTAGTTTAAAATTGGCTCATTCATCCCCCTCCTCTACACTATAACTATTCCCCAGGTCGTTGCTGTAAATGAGAATGTGTTCTCAGTCAATTTACCTGGTAAAATAACAGATAAATACAAATAAGGTGGAGGGCTGAGGTGGAGGGATATGGGGGAGGGCTGAGGTGGAGGGCTGAGGTGGAAGGATATGGGGGAGGGATATGGTGGAGGGATATGGTGGAGGGCTGAGGTGGAGGGATATGGTGGAGGGATATGAGGAGGGCTGAGGTGGAGGGATATGGGGGAGGGATATGGTGGAGGGATATGGTGGAGGGCTGAGGTGGAGGGATATGGTGGAGGGATATGAGGAGGGCTGAGGTGGAGGGATATGGGGGAGGGATATGGTGGAGGGATATGGTGGAGGGCTGAGGTGGAGGGATATGGTGGAGGGATATGAGGAGGGCTGAGGTGGAGGGATATGGTGGAGGGCTGAGGTGGAGGGATATGAGGAGGGCTGAGGTGGAGGGATATGGTGGAGGGCTGAGGTGGAGGGATATGGGGGAGGGATATGGGGAGGGCTGAGGTGGAGGGATATGGGGGAGAGATATGGTGGAAGGATATGGTGGAGGGATATGGGGGAGGGCTGAGGTGGAGGGATATGGGGGAGGGATATGGTGGAGGGCTGAGGTGGAGCGCTGAGGTGGAGGGATATGGGGGAGAGATAAGGTGGAGGGATATGGTGGAGGGCTGAGGTGGAGGGATATGGTGGAGGGATATGAGGAGGGCTGAGGTGGAGGGATATGGTGGAGGGCTGAGGTGGAGGGATATGGGGGAGAGATATGGTGGAGGGATATGGTGGAGGGATATGGGGGAGGGCTGAGGTGGAGGGATATGGGGGAGGGATATGGTGGAGGGCTGAGGTGGAGCGCTGAGGTGGAGGGATATGGGGGAGGGATATGGGGAGGGCTGAGGTGGAGGGATATGGGGGAGAGATATGGTGTAGGGATATGGTGGAGGGATATGGGGGAGGGCTGAGGTGGAGGGATATGGGGGAGGGATATGGTGGAGGGCTGAGGTGGAGCGCTGAGGTGGAGGGATATGGGGAGGGCTGAGGTGGAGGGATATGGGGGAGAGATATGGTGGAGGGATATGGTGGAGGGATATGGGGGAGGGCTGAGGTGGAGGGATATGGGGGAGGGATATGGTGGAGGGCTGAGGTGGAGCGCTGAGGTGGAGGGATATGGGGGAGAGATAAGGTGGAGGGATATGGGGGAGGGATATGGGGGAGAGATAAGGTGGAGGGATATGGGGGAGGGATATGGTGGAGGGATATGGGGGAGGGAAATGGTGGAGGAATATGGGGGAGGGATATGGTGGAGGGATATGGGGAGTGCTGAGGTAGAGGGATATGGTGGAGGGATATGGTGGAGGGATATGGGGGAGGGATAAGGTGGAGGGATATGGGGGAGGGGTATGGTGGAGGGATATGGGGGAGGGATATGGTGGAGGGATATGGGGAGTGCTGAGGTAGAGGGATATGGGGGAGGGATAAGGTGGAGGGATATGGGGGAGGGATAAGGTGGAGGGATATGGGGGAGGGATAAGGTGGAGGGATATGGGGGAGGGATATGGTGGAGGGATATGGGGGAGGGATATGGTGGAGGGATATGGGGAGTGCTGAGGTAGAGGGATATGGGGGAGGGATAAGGTGGAGGGATATGGGGGAGGGATAAGGTGGAGGGATATGGGGGAGGGATATGGTGGAGGGATATGGGGGAGGGCTGAGGTAGAGGGATATGGGGGAGAGATATGGGGGAGGGATAAGGTGGAGGGATATGGGGGAGGGATATGGTGGAGGGATATGGGGGAGGGATATGGTGGAGGGATATGGGGAGTGCTGAGGTAGAGGGATATGGGGGAGGGATAAGGTGGAGGGATATGGGGTAGGGATATGGTGGGGTCTGTGACAAGACATTCTTTATTATTACTATTTGGATTGAGCCATACAGTCTAACACTACTGACTCCTCATTCCATCACTACTACGTACCACCACCAACCAGCCACAATATATTTCAAACAAGCAAACCTCTGTCCCAGGACACAGAGATCACACAACACTACCCATATGCTGCACTTACAGCAAATGAACAGAACTGTTCTCTTGCTGCTGGGTTTTGATGAGAGTCCTCGGCAAAGCCACAGGGAATGTTTGTGTCTGTACATAGACAGAACGTGGTAAGACTGCAGGGCTGTTACCATGAAGAGTTAGTGTGCTGTGTTGTCACCAAGGCCAGTGGGAGTGCAGGTAATGATGGCAACCCAGCCTGACGAGGCACAGAGCTGTGTACGGGCCGACATGAGAGTGGTGGGCCGACAGTGAGTCGGCACTGAGATGGCAGTGAGCCAACATTTAGCCCGTAGTAGACCAGAGCCGGTGAGCCAACAGTGGGCCGGCAGTGATTTGGCTCGACAGCCAGCAGCAAGCCGACAGTAGACAATGAAGCGAGCCGATAGTTGGACGCCGTCGGGCCTTCTGTGTGGATCAGCAGCTAGCCAGAAACGAGCCAGCAGTGGGCTGGCAATTAGCGTTGGGGCAACATTGGGCCTGTTGTGATCAGTGTGACAGTCTCCTGGGGTTAGTGGGAAAGCTAGCATAGAACCAGCAATGGGCCGGCGTTGGGCCTGCTGTCATCAGATCCTTTGGGTACAGAGCTTCTGGGTCCAGATCTGCTACAATAATCAGTGGTGTTATGTGACCAGACAGGCCCCTCTGTCCCACTGAGACACAGACTGAAAGAAGAAGAGAAGGTGGAGAGGAGAAGGAGAGGAGTGGAGGAGAGAAGGAAGGAGAGAAGGAGGAGAGAAGGAAGGAGAAGGAGAGGAGAGAAGAGAAGGAAGGAGAAGAAGAGGAGAGAAGGAGGAGAGAAAGAGAAGGAAGGAGAGAAGGAAGGAGAAGAAGAGGAGAGTAGACAAAGAGAGGAGAGAAGGAAGGAGAGAAGGAGGAGAGAAGGAAGGAGAAGAAGAGAGAAGGAGGAGAGAAAGAGAGGAGAGAAGGAAGGATAGAAGGAGGAGAGAAGGGAGAAGAGGAGAGAAGGAAAGAGAGAAGGAAGAAGGTAGCTAGACACCACCCCCATCAACACAGAGAGAATGAGATAGTTAGGTGCAAACCCTTCACCACCACAACCCCCAACTCAGACAGGAGGTAGAGGTTGATAGATTCAGCCTGGTTGTTGATCAAACCATCCCTCTCCACTAGCAGACAGACAGGAAGAGGTAGAGGTAGATAGACACACCCCCTGTTGTCGTACCCAACCACAAACCCCAATCCTTTCCCTCAATCTCAAACACACAGGAGACATCCATCATTAGCAAGAGATGTTACCCCCTCAGGGAGGTAGAGGAATCTAATATATCGCTGCCAGCCCTTCTCCATGCCCCATCCCCCACCCATCTCATCTCCCAGCCTCTCATTCAGATAAAATACATACTCATCTCCCCTGAGCACTGGCCACACGCTTTGTTGCTAATCCACCAACAGGTCCGGGTCTGTACCTAAAGAGCACCCAGCTCGTATGGTCTGTCCTGTTGTGGTTCTTTACCTAAAGAGCACCCAGCTCGTATGGTCTGTTCTGTTGTGGTTCTTTACCTAAAGAGCCCCCAGCTCGTATAGTCTGTTCTGTTGTGGTTCTTTACCTAAAGAGAACCCAGCTCGTATGGTGTGTCCTGTTGTGGTTCTTTACATAAAGAGCACCCAGCTCGTATGGTCTGTCCTGTTGGGGTTCTTTACCAAAAGAGAACCCAGCTCCGTATGGTCTGTTCTGTTGTGGTTCTTTACATAAAGAGCACCCAGCTCATATGGTCTGTCCTGTTGGGGTTCTGTACCTAAAGAGAACCCAGCTTGCATGGTCTGTTCTGTTGTGGTTCTTTACCTGAAGAGCACCCAGCTCGTATGGTCTGTCCTGTTGGGGTTCTGTACCTAAAGAGAACCCAGCTCGCATGGTCTGTTCTGTTGGGGTTCTTTACCTAAAGAGCACCCAGCTCGTATGGTCTGTTCTGTTGTGGTTCTTTACCTAAAGAGCACCCAGCTCGTATAGTCTGTTCTGTTGTGGTTCTTTACCTAAAGAGAACCCAGCTCGTATGGTCTGTCCTGTTGTGGTTCTTTACATAAAGAGCACCCAGCTCGTATGGTCTGTACTGTTGTGGTTCTTTACCTAAAGAGCACCCAGCTCGTATGGCCTGTACTGTTGGGGTTCTGTATCTAAAGAGCACCCAGCACGTATGGTCTGTTCTGTTGGGGTTCTTTACCTAAAGAGCACCCAGCCCGTATGGTTTATTCTGTTGGGGTTCTGTATCTAAAGAGCACCCAGCTCGTATGGTCTGGGGGGCGACTGTCGCAAGTTTTTGAGTTTTTTTTAATTTAACCTTTATTTAACCAGGCAAGTCAGTTTAAGAACATATTCTTATTTACAATGACAAGCCTACACCGGGCAAACCCGGACAATTGTGCAATTCCCTATGGGACTCCCAATCACGGCCGGTTGTGATACAGCCTGGATTCAAACCTGGGTGTCTGTAGTGATGCCTCTAGCACTGAGATGCAGTGCCTTAGACCGCTGCGCCACTCGGGAGTCCCTGTGCTGCAGCTATCAATGTCTGCAAAAACGTCTCTCTGTGTGGTGCCCGTCTGAGTGACTGCTGACTCCAATCTGCCACTCTGATATGACAACTCAGTGAATGCTTCCCTTTCCTCTGACCTCTACTAGCCTCCTCCATCTCTGGTCCTTCACTCACAATCTCTGCTGTGTTCCACTCACAATATCTGCTGTGTTCCACTCACAATCTCTGCTGTGTTCCACTCACAATATCTGCTGTGTTCCACTCACAATCCCTGCTGTGTTCACCTCACAATATCTGCTGTGTTCCACTCACAATATCTGCTGTGTTCCACTCACAATCTCTGCTGTGTTCCACTCACAATATCTGCTGTGTTCCACTCACAATCTCTGCTGTGTTCCACTCACAATATCTGCTGTGTTCCACTCACAATATCTGCTGTGTTCCACTCACAATATCTGCTGTGTTCCACTCACAATCTCTGCTGTGTTCCACTCACAATATCTGCTGTGTTCAACTCACAACCTCTGCTGTGTTCCACTCACAATCTCTGCTGTGTTCCACTCACAATATCTGCTGTGTTCCACTCACAATCTCTGCTGTGTTCCACTCACAATATCTGCTGTGTTCCACTCACAATCTCTGCTGTGTTCCACTCACAATCTCTGCTGTGTTCCACTCACAATCTCTGCTGTGTTCCACTCACAATATCTGCTGTGTTCCACTCACAATCTCTGCTGTGCTTCCAACTCTTCCCCTGTGCGGTCTCATCTCTCCTCCTCTCATCTCGTCTGTCTATCTGTAGGTTGGCAGCTAGTGAGTAAGTGAGCTGCTGATGCCAGGGTAGGGATGCTCTTATCTACTGAGCACAGATGTAGAGATGCCACCTGGTATACAATTATTTGTGACTAACCCTCCTTCTGGAGAGCTACTGGCTATGCAGGCTTTTGCTCCGAGCCTGTTCTAAGTCACCTGATTCAACCAATCTAGGTCCTGGTGAGCAGCTGATTAGTTAAATCTGATGTGCTAGTTCTGGTTGGAGTGAAAGCCTGCAGGATGAAACAGTAGCTCTCCAGGAGTAGAAGAGGGTTGGGCACCCCTGGAAAGTATGATCTGATTAGTTAGTGTGTATTCCTGGCTGTATCTCATTGGTTAGTGTGCATTCCTGTCTGTATCTGATTGGTTAGTGTGTATTCCTGTCTGTATCTGATTGGTTAGTTTTTATTCCTGGCTGTATCTGATTGGTTAGTGTGTTTTCCTGGCTGTATCTGATTGGTTAGTGTTTTTTCCTGGCGGTGTCTGATTGGCTAGTGTGTATTCCTTACTGTATCTGATTGGCTAGTGTGTATTTCTGGCTGTATCTGATTGGCTAGTGTACATATGTTGAAGGACTTTTATCAATAATGACTAAATAATGTATACATTTAACTTAGAATTATAACTAATAGAATTCTATCCTGCCTGATAAAGAATGTTTCTACATAGCCAAAGAGGAAGTGTTAACAGACAACTTGTGACCACTGTGGAAACCGATAACAGGAAGAAAGTCTCCCCACCCAAGGCGGGGAGAAACCGTTAGGCTTGCAGTAGATTATGTAACATGTGGTAGCATGCAATGTGTATGTGTTGGAATGCAATGTGTATGTGTTGGAATGCAATGTGTATGTGTTGGAATGCAGTGTGTATGTGTTGGAATGCAATGTGTATGTGTTGGAATGCAATGTGTATGTGTTGGAATGCAATGTGTATGTGTTGGAATGCAGTGTGTATGTGTTGGAATGCAATGTGTATGTGTTGGAATGCAGTGTGTATGTGTTGGAATGCAATGTGTATGTGTTGGAATGCAATGTGTATGTGTTGGAATGCAATGTGTATGTGTTGGAATGCAATGTGTATGTGTTGGAATGCAGTGTGTATGTGTTGGAATGCAATGTGTATGTGTTGGAATGCAATGTGTATGTGTTGGAATGCAATGTGTATGTGTTGGAATGCAATGTTTTTATTTATTTATTTTTATTATTTCACCTTTATTTAACCAGGTAGGCTAGTTGAGAACAAGTTCTCATTTACAACTGCGACCTGGCCAAAATAAAGCATAGCAGTGTGAACAGACAACACAGAGTTACACATGGAGTAAACAATTAACAAGTCAATAACACAGTAGAAAAAAAGGGGAGTCTATATACAATGTGTGCAAAAGGCATGAGGAGGTAGGCAAATAATTACAATATTGCAGATTAACACTGGATTGATAAATGATCATGTACAGGTAGAGATATTGGTGTGCAAAAGAGCAGAAAAGTAAATAAATAAAAACTGTGGGGATGAGGTAGGTGAAAATGGGTGGGCTATTTACCAATAGATTATGTACAGCTGCAGCGATCAGTTAGCTGCTCAGATAGCTGATGTTTGAAGTTGGTGAGGGAGATAAAGGTCTCCAACTTCAGCGATTTTTGCAATTCGTTCCAGTCACAGGCAGCAGAGTACTGGAACGAAAGGCGGCCGAATGAGGTGTTGGCTTTAGGGATGATCGGTGAGATACATCTGCTGGAGCGCGTGCTACGGATGGGTGTTGCCATCGTGACCAGTGAACTGAGATAAGGCGGAGCTTTACCTAGCATGGCCTTGTAGACGACCTGGAGCCAGTGGGTCTTGCGACGAATATGTAGCGAGGGCCAGCCGAATAGAGCATACAAGTCGCAGTGGTGGGTAGTATAAGGTGCTTTAGTGTATGTGTTGGAATGCAATGTGTATGTGTTGGAATGCAATGTGTATGTGTTGGAATAGAATTGAAAAGCAGCTTTGTCATGATCCAGGAGGAGAAGGGACATTATCGTAAGGCGTGACGCAATGTGTGGTATATAAACTGATGTATATGTGCTCTCGGAAATAAACGCTACTGATTAATTTTGAGACTGGTCTCTGTCCATTTTATGCAAATAAGTATCTTACAAATTCTTAGAAACGGGCAGAGTGTTTTAATTGAATTGGTTAATGAACATATAGGAATTAAATTCCTCTAACAACATTCCTGGCTGTATCTGATTGGCTCGTGTGTATTCCTGGCTGTATCCGATTGACCTGTGTACATTCCT
Organism: Oncorhynchus masou masou; assembly: GCF_036934945.1. Lineage (NCBI taxonomy): Eukaryota > Metazoa > Chordata > Actinopteri > Salmoniformes > Salmonidae > Oncorhynchus > Oncorhynchus masou. The sequence continues at coordinate 11,349,609 of NC_088217.1, forward strand.
GGCTGTATCTGATTGGCTAGTGTGTATTCCTGGCTGTATCTGATTGGCTAGTGTGTATTGCTGGCTGTATCTGATTTGCTAGTGTGTATTCCTTGCTGTATCTGATTGGCTAGTGTGTATTCCTGGCTTTATCTGATTGGCTAGTGTGCATTCCTGGCTGTATCTGATTGGCTAGTGTGCATTCCTGGCTGTATCTGATTGGCTAGTGTACATTCCTGGCTGTATCTGATTGGCTAGTGTGCATTCCTGGCTGTATCTGATTGGCTAGTGTACATTCCTGGCTGTATCTGATTGGCTACTGTGTACTCCTCCTGTACGCATCTGTGTCTCTGACAGCGATATATTATAATGAGGTTATTGCCCTTTTATCCTCCCTTTACCTGTAGGCCAGAAAAATGTATCAAAACACACACACACACACACATACATACATACATACATACACATATACACTCACACTCACACTCACTGCCGCAGGTCTGAACACTCCGCATGCATACGAGAATACATACACATTTCAGGACTGGTATCTCTGGAGACATGCTAGCAGCTCTAATGGAATTTCTCTGTCGCCAATCTAGAAACCATGATTCACGGCTGCAATATCACAGTCTGCACCTTGCCTGTGTGAGTGTCTGTGTGAGTGTCTGTGTGAGTGTCTGTGTGAGTGTGTGTGTGTGAGCGATGCTCTCTAAGTTGTGTTAGTCCTGCTGCCTGACGCTGTCCACCGCATGGCCTTGATACACAGGAGGTTATTACGGAGGTTACCTGCTTACGAGGCTGAGCTCTCTCTCTCAGCAGGCTACATATCGGGGTGAGACGGGGAGAAGAGACAAAGAGGGAGAGAGTGAGAAAGGGGGACGGGTGTGCAAGGAGAGTGAGAGAGAGGAGAGAGAGAGGGAGATAACAGACAGAGAGAGAGAGAGAGAGGGGAGATGACAGAGAGAGGGAGAGAGAGAGAGAGGGCAGATGACAGAGAGAGGGAGATAACATACAAACAGAGAGAGAGGGGAGATGACAGAGAGAGGGAGATGACAGACAGACAGACAGACAGACAGACAGACAGACAGACAGAGAGAAAGAGAGAAAGAGAGAAAGAGAGAAAGAGAGAGAGGGGAGAGAGAGAGAATGAGAGATAACAGACAGAGAGAGAGAGGGGGGAGAGGGAGAGAGAGAGAGAATGAGAGATAACAGACAAAGAGAGAGAGAGATAGAGAGATATAATAGAGAGAGAGATATATATAACAGAGAGAGAGTGAGAGAGAGAGAGAACAGACAGAGAGAAAGAAAGAAAGAAAGAAAGAAAGAAAGAAAGAGAAGGTAACATAACATTAACTACTTGCTAACAAAGAAGTCTTTATTGCTCTGTCACAATGACTGATTGACCTGTCCTCCAACTCCTTCCACTAACACTATAACTAGAGGAGAGTTCACTACAGTTGGATAAATGGACTCAACATGTTCCAGAGAAAACAATGTACACCACACCACATCTGGACTGTAGATGAAATGGAGGAGGAGAGTTGATACCACAGAGGGATAAATGAGAGGAAGTATTTGTTGACTTAAAGTGCGCTGGCTAGTGTTACTTGTTAATGTAAACTTTAGCATCGACCTTATGGACTTTGCCAAGTTTTGTTTCTTTTAAATATTTGTTTTTGTAGGGAGGGATATGAACGGATGTCGAATGGAGGGACCACGAAGGGAAATATGTTGTGGTTTACTGAATGGAGGACACCGGAGGAGAGTGGGAGGAGGAGAGAGAAGATGTGGAGGAAGAAGAAAAAGAGGTTTTGTTTACTGAAGGGAGCAAAGGCACCCGAGGAGCAAAAAGAAAACATGGAATTTATTCCCGGCCCCTATCAGAAGGGAAACGTACCTGGGACGTTTCACACCTGTAAATATTTGCTGCATTGATAAGAGAGTTGTTGGAAATCTATCTGCTGGGGAACGCAGAACTACCAAAACATAAATTCATATTTCAGAATAAAACATTTAAACCTGTATCTGACACTTATTTCCAACCACACACACACTCTTCTTCCTTTTGAAGCAAATACTGAGTTCTTCCTTCGATAAGGGTGGATTCAGCGTGGTATCATTCAGTAATATATGTCCCTTAACAGACACTTCTTCCCAAAGACATTCATAGTCATGTGTACATACAGAACATTTCCCAAGCCAGACCAGATACAATATACAGTATTCTCTCTAGTATTTTTAATCCACAATGTCCTTTGCATAGTGAAAAGACTTCTGTGACGTTCATGTACCCTCTTTACATCCCTCCTCGGTCTAATGTTATTAAATGACAAGCCAAATGTGTTTTAATTATTATTATTGTCAGCCTGAAGCCAAAGACAATTTCCATCTCATGTATATTTGATGTGCATCAAATTAAAACTTTGTGACTTTGAAGACGACAACAGGGGGAGAGAGAAAACGCTACTGCATAAACAGTATTATATCAACAGCTGATATACAGTATTATATCTACAGCTGATATACAGTATTATATCAACAGCTGATATACAGTATTATATCTACAGCTGATATACAGTATTATATCTACAGCTGATATACAGAATTATATCTACAGCTGATATACAGAATTATATCTACAGCTGATATACAGAATTATATCTACAGCTGATATACAGTTTATATCTACAGCTGATATACAGTATTATATCAACAGCTGATATACAGTATTATATCTACAGCTGATATACAGTATTATATCTACAGCTGATATACAGTATTATATCTACAGCTGATATACAGTATTATAGCTACAGCTGGTATACAGTATTATATCTACAGCTGATATACAGTATTATATCTACAGCTGATATACAGTATTATATCTACAGCTGATATACAGTATTATATCTACAGCTGATATACAGTATTATATCTACAGCTGATATACAGTATTATATCTACAGCTGATATACAGAATTATATCTACAGCTGATATACAGTATTATATCTACAGCTGATATACAGAATTATATCTACAGCTGATATACAGTATTATCTCTACAGCTGATATACAGTATTATATCTACAGCTGATATACAGAATTATATATACAGCTGATATACAGTATTATCTCTACAGCTGATATACAGAATTATATCTACAGCTGATATACAGTATTATCTCTACAGCTGATATACAGTTTATATCTACAGCTGATATACAGTATTATCTCTACAGCTGATATACAGTTTATATCTACAGCTGATATACAGTATTATATCTACAGCTGATGGACAGTATTGGTGATATACAGAGATGGTGATATAACTACTGTCGGATAGAGATGGTGATATACAGAGATGGTGATACACAGAGATGGTGATATAACTACTGTAGGATAGAGATGGTGATATAACTACTGTAGGACAGAGATGGTGATATAACTACTGTAGGACAGAGATGGTGATATAACTACTGTAGGATGGAGATGGTGATACACAGAGATGGTGATATAACTACTGTAGGATAGAGATGGTGATATAACTACTGTAGGACAGAGATGGTGATATAACTACTGAAGTACAGAGATGGTGATATACAGAGATGGTGATACACAGAGATGGTGATATAACTACTGTAGGACAGAGATGGTGATATAACTACTGTAGGATGGAGATGGTGATATAACTACTGTAGGATGGAGATGGTGATACACAGAGATGGTGATATAACTACTGTAGGATAGAGATGGTGATATAACTACTGAAGTACAGAGATGGTGATATACAGAGATGGTGATACACAGAGATGGTGATATAACTACTGTAGGACAGAGATGGTGATATAACTACTGTAGGATGGAGATGGTGATACACAGAGATGGTGATATAACTACTGTAGGGGAGAGCAAAAGGATAATTACAATGCCTCTCAAGCACGCACGCACACCCAGTACATATAAACATATAACATATAAAATCACTCCCTCCTTTTCTCCCTCTGAAAACGATCCTTCAATATCAATTGAATTGAAAGTAATAAAAGTGTGTACTGTCCTTGTCACTGTGAAATGAAAGGAGCCGAACAAAGATAGTATACCATTTAACACTCAGGGCTTTATGAGACATGAAGAGAGAGACAGTATAACATAGAACACTCAGGGCTTTATGAGACATGAAGACAGAGACAGTATAACATAGAACACTCAGGACTTTATGAGACATAAAGACAGAGACAGTATAACATAGAACACTCAGGGCTTTATGAGACATGAAGACAGAGACAGTATAACATAGAACACTCAGGACTTTATGAGACATGAAGACAGAGACAGTATAACATAGAACACTCAGGACTTTATGAGACATAAAGACAGAGACAGTATAACATAGAACACTCAGGGCTTTATGAGACATGAAGACAGAGACAGTATAACATAGAACACTCAGGACTTTATGAGACATAAAGACAGAGACAGTATAACATAGAACACTCAGGGCTTTATGAGACATGAAGACAGAGACAGTATAACATAGAACACTCAGGACTTTATGAGACATAAAGACAGAGACAGTATAACATAGAACACTCAGGGCTTTATGAGACATGAAGACAGAGACAGTATAACATAGAACACTCAGGACTTTATGAGACATAAAGACAGAGACAGTATAACATAGAACACTCAGGACTTTATGAGACATAAAGACAGAAACAGTATAACATAGAACACTCAGGGCTTTATGAGACATAAAGACAGAGACAGTATAACATAGAACACTCAGGGCTTTATGAGACATAAAGACAGAGACAGTATAACATAGAACACTCAGGGCTTTATGAGACATAAAGACAGAGACAGTATAACATGGAACACTCAGCGCTTTATGAGACATAAAGACAGAGACAGTATAACATAGAACACTCAGGGCTTTATGAGACATAAAGACAGAGACAGTATAACATAGAACACTCAGGGCTTTATGAGACATGAAGACAGAGACATTATAACATAGAACACTCAGGGCTTTATGAGACATGAAGGCAGAGACATTATAACATAGAACACTCAGAGACAAATAGCTACTGAATGAAAACAAGTCAAGGGGGAGCCCTGGTGAGGATAGCGAACAGCGCTAGCTGGGGGAGCTCTGGTGAGGATAGCGAACAGCGCTAGCTGGGGGAGCTCTGGTGAGGATAGCGAACAGCGCTAGCTGGGGGAGCTCTGGTGAGGATAGCAAACAGCTCTAGCTGGGGGAGCTCTGGTGAGGATAGCGAACAGCGCTAGCTGGGGGAGCTCTGGTGAGGATAGCAAACAGCTCTAGCTGGGGGAGCTCTGGTGAGGATAGCGAACAGCGCTAGCTGGGGGAGCTCTGGTGAGGATAGCGAACAGCGCTAGCTGGGGGAGCTCTGGTGAGGATAGCAAACAGCTCTAGCTGGGGGAGCTCTGGTGAGGATAGCGAACAGCGCTAGCTGGGGGAGCTCTGGTGAGGATAGCGAACAGCGCTAGCTGGGGGAGCTCTGGTGAGGATAGCGAACAGCGCTAGCTGGGGGAGCTCTGGTGAGGATAGCAAACAGCTCTAGCTGGGGGAGCTCTGGTGAGGATAGCGAACAGCGCTAGCTGGGGAGCTCTGGTGAGGATAGCGAACAGCGCTTGTTGGGGGAGCTCTGGTGAGGATAGCAAACAGCGCTAGCTGAGGGAGCTCTGGTGAGGATAGCAAACAGCGCTAGCTGGGGGAGCTCTGGTGAGGATAGCAAACAGCGCTAGTTGGGGGAGCTCTGGTGAGGATAGCAAACAGCGCTAGCTGAGGGAGCTCTGGTGAGGATAGCAAACAGCGCTAGCTGAGGGAGCTCTGGTGAGGATAGCAAACAGCGCTAGCTGGGGTAGCTCTGGTGAGGATAGCAAACAGCGCTAGTTGGGGGAGCTCTGGTGAGGATAGCAAACAGCGCTAGCTGAGGGAGCTCTGGTGAGGATAGCAAACAGCGCTAGCTGAGGGAGCTCTGGTGAGGATAGCAAACATTGCTAGCTGTGGGAGCTCTGGTGAGGATATCGAACAGCGCTAGCTGTGGGAGCTCTGGTTAGAATATCTGGTGAGGGTTGTTTTTTGCAGTGACAAAGATGTGGTGGTTTGGGGAAGACAGCATTGTGACCATTGCTCAAGGAGAATATGGCGTCTTGAAGTGTAGTATTTGTGATAGACCTTCACACTACGTATTGTGAGCATTTCTCTAGGTCAGGGGTCTCCAACATACGGTCTGAGGGCCAAATGCAGCCCTTCAACTGATTTTATTTGGTCTGATCTGGGGTATGGATTCTTGTAGTGCAGTGTCGTGGTACTATAGGCATGGTTTACCATAGATAGGGGTGTTACTCAGGTACCCTTAGGGCTCTATTAGGGCTGTGGCGGTCATGACGTTTTGTCAGCCGGTGATTGTCAAGCAAATAACTGCCGGTCCCAAGGTAATTGACCATTAATTAACAAACACATTTAGCATCCCTTGGCTTCCACGCATAGCCTACAAGCCACTGATGCAGACGTTTGAAACAGCTACATTTGAAAAAGTAATACATCCATGTAATATAGCCGACACCATCACACAAAAAAAATCCATTATTTATTTTAGACAGGTCTAATGAAACATGACACGAAGAAAATGTAGTCTATTTCAGAAGAACAGAATACCATACTCTTGAGTTGTCCTTATGTTAGGCCCTGAACTGGCTATGCCCTATGGCTGTGAGCTACACTAGTTCATCTAACAGACAAGATTTGCTTAGAATTGTGTGGTATTATTTTGTATTATTTTACATGAAGAATACAATTGAACATAGCTGAATAAAATAGAACATACATTTTCTCTAAACGATTTGAGTTAATGCGCACATGCGGTTAATCTGTGTTGAGCAGTTAACAAAGAAACAGGTACTCCTATATGCTTAATTTAGAGTTACTTATGCAACTTTAAGTTGTGATACAAATGTTTGTTATGTATTGATTTTTAATACATTCTAAGGCTGCATGACACGACTAAGGATGATTTTAAAAATCTGGCATGAAAAGGCATCATCTCTGCTGTGTTATTTGCACAGGCTGTACACACTTCATCAGTCTCTCATTCACAATTTGACAAGCACTTGATAATGCCTCAGTTAGCAAGTTTGGTAGGCTCCTGATGACCAGCAACAGCATCAGAGCTTGGAGAAGCCTAATTAACATGTATTATTATTATTAATATCACGTGGCATTTGACCGCCATCATGGCTCGTGACCTCCTACGGTCACCGTAACAGCCGTGGGCTCTGTACTCCATCCTCTTTTAAGTCTATTTTTCAATCCGTTCCGAATATTTAAGCTCATTGTAGCTGTAGCCTTGAGTCATTTTAATGCTGCCCCTGGAATTTACCAAAACTGTTTTCACATCACTTTAAAATCAATATCTTGAAGTATGTGCCCCATTTGGCACCCAATACCCAATAGCCAATCCCCAATATCCAATAAATAAAGGCTATAAGGTGCCATTTGGGAAGCAGGATCACTTAGATACAGTCCACATTTATTCTACAATGCTTCTACACCTGCATTGCTTGCTGTTTGGAGATTTAGGCTGGGTTTCTGTACAGCACTTTGTGACATCGGTTGATGTAAGAAGGGCTTTATAAATACACTTGATAGATTCTGATAGTGATGTCAGAAATGTAATTATGATTGTTGAAATAAATGTAATTTGCTAGAGAGATGAGTTATTCAATATCTGACCTCGGTCTGACCCTAGCGATGCCTGGAATTATTACTCGGTCTGACCCTAGCGATGCCTGGAATTATTACTCGGTCTGACCCTAGCGATGTCTGGAATTATTACTCGGTCTGACCCTAGCGATGCCTGGAATTATTACTCGGTCTGACCCTAGCGATGCCTGGAATTATTACTCGGTCTGACCCTAGCGATGCCTGGAATTATTACTCGGTCTGATCTGTGTGGAATGCCTTCGCCTCAGAACCCGGAGCTAGAAATGGATAGATGATGGATAACAGGCATGATAATATCTCTGAAATGTATTTATTTTGGCATGAGATAGATATTCTCCATGTACAGAGTACAAAAAACACTGTATTACATTCAACTTAAATGACGTTGACCTCACAAAGACCATCCGACTGAAACTTCCATTGCACACAAAGTATGCCAAAGCATTCAACAGGGCACCAATATGAGGCCTATTTATTTTCTGGAGAACTTGTTTTCCATATACTGGATTTGAAAAGGAGATCGTCACGGCAATAGTTTGACCAGGTGTTCCTGCTTTGAACAAACACTCATTTACATCTACAGCCTGTCTAGCCAAGCTTTGAAAATACAACACAACAAAACCCAACCTCTCTCTGCCCTTCCCTATTTCTCTAGCCTCGTCTCTCTGCCCTTCCCTATTCCCCAAGCCTCATCTCTCTGCCCTTCCCTATTTCTCTAGCCTCGTCTCTCTGCCCTTCCCTATTTCCCAAGCCTCATCTCTCTGCCCTACCCTATTTCTCTAGCCTCATCTCTCTGCACTTCCCTATTTCCCAAGCCTCATCTCTCTGCCCTTCCCTATTTCCCAAGCCTCATCTCTCTGCCCTTCCCTATTTCCCAAGACTCATCTCTCTGCCCTTCCCTATATCCCAAGCCTCATCTCTCTGCCCTTCCCCATTTCTCTAGCCTCATCTCTCTGCCCTTCCCTATTTCTCTAGCCTCATCTCTCTGCCCTTCCCTATTTCCCTAGCCTCATCTCTCTGCCCTTCCCTATTTCCCAAGCCTCATCTCTCTGCCCTTCCCTATTTCCCAAGCCTCATCTCTCTGCCCTTCCCTATTTCTCTAGCCTCATCTCTCTGCCCTTCCCTATTTCCCAAGCCTCATCTCTCTGCCCTTCCCTATTTCTCTAGCCTCATCTCTCTGCCCTTCCCTATTTCTCTAGCCTCATCTCTCTGCCCTTCCCTATTTCTCTAGCCTCATCTCTCTGCCCTTCCCTATTTCTCTAGCCTCATCTCTCTGCCCTTCCCTATTTCCCAAGCCTCATCTCTCAGCCCTTCCCTATTTCCCAAGCCTCATCTCTCTGCCCTTCCCTATTTCTCTAGCCTCATCTCTCTGCCCTTCCCTATTTCTCTAGCCTAGCCTCATCTCTCTGCCCTTCCCTATTTCTCTAGCCTCATCTCTCTGCCCTTCCCTATTTCCCAAGCCTCATCTCTCTGCCCTTCCCTATTTCCCAAGCCTCATCTCTCTGCCCTTCCCTATTTCCCAAGCCTCATCTCTCTGCCCTTCCCTATTTCTCTAGCCTCATCTCTCTGCCCTTCCCTATTTCTCTAGCCTCATCTCTCTGCCCTTCCCTATTTCTCTAGCCTCATCTCTCTGCCCTTCCCTATTTCCCTAGCCTCATCTCTCTGCCCTTCCCTATTTCTCTAGCCTCATCTCTCTGCCCTTCCCTATTTCTCTAGCCTCATCTCATCTCTCTGCCCTTCCCTATTTCCCTAGCCTCATCTCTCTGCCCTTCCCTATTTCTCTAGCCTCATCTCTCTGCCCTTCCCTATTTCTCTAGCCTCATCTCTCTGCCCTTCCCTATTTCTCTAGCCTAGCCTCATCTCTCTGCCCTTCCCTATTTCTCTAGCCTAGCCTCATCTCTCTGCCCTTTCCTATTTCTCTAGCCTAGCCTCATCTCTCTGCCCTTCCCTATTTTCCTAGCCTCATCTCTCTGCCCTTCCCTATTTTCCTAGCCTCATCTCTCTGCCCTTCCCTATTTCCCTAGCCTAGCCAGGGCTTGAGAGGTTATTGAACACACATTAATGTCTGGACAACAACCTGAGCGGTTGCTGAGCATAAATAAATAACTGAGGAGAGAAAGGTAATTAAATCAGTCTCGAAGATGTGCCGTCAATGCCAACCGCAACAAAATGGACTGCATATAGTCTTTGCTTCTTTGGATGGAAAGAGAGGCCTCATTAAGTCTGAAGCTATGCTGATGAGCCAGAGACTGACAGATGGTGATGGTCTGGATAATGGAAGTGACGCATGACTGAGCCCTTGGTTTTCTCCCCCTCTGTAGAGATGCATTATTGACATCAATGTTTCCAATACTACATATATCAACAACAACATTCACAATACAGGTAGGAATAACAATATGCCCACACACACGTACACACAGGGGCCAACAGGTTGAGTGGATCCTCTCCTTCCCTCCTCCCCTCTCCAGCCCTCCTCCCATTCCTCTCCTCTCCTCCTCCCCTCCTCTCCTACCCTCCTCCCACCAGTGTGAATGTTCTGCTCTCTCTCCAGTTTTAATAAGATAACTTTCACCATTTATCATGCTAGCCTTATTTATTTTCTTTTATATTTAATCTTAGCCATCGGGATAATAGCTCTGACTGTCTGTCGGGGATATGAGGATTGAGAGAGAGAGAAATAGAAAGAGGGAGACAGTGATAGAGAGATGAAAGAGAGAGAGAGCGAGAGAGAGAGAGAGAGAAAGAGAGACAGAGAAAGAGACAGAGAGAGAGACAGAGAGAGAGAGACAGAGAGAGAGAAATAGAAAGAGGGAGAAAGAGAGACAGAGAAAGAAAGAGAGATAGAGGGAAAAAGTTGAGTGAGAAAGAGAGTGACAGAAAGAGAGAGAGAGAGACAGAATGATAAAGAGAAAAAGAGAGGGAGGCAGAGAGAGAAGTAGTGATCCTTGTCCAGACCAATCTTCTGCACTGTAATAAAGTGCAATCTTTGAAAACACTGTGGTCTCGTACCCCCGGGCTCCCTTCCATCTGTATATCACACACACACACACAGACACACACACACACACACACACACACACACACACACACACACACACACACACACACACACACACACACACACACACACACACACACACACACACACACACACACACACACACACACACACACACACACACACACAGTAGACAGTAAAATGAGAAGGGGACAGTCTTTGAAAGTCTCCGTCTGGTCGACGTGAAACACTTCACTGCTCACTTTTTCAAAGACTGTCTATGCAATAACCGCCAGCACCATTACAGAGAGTGTACCAGCCCACATGAAAAAAATACTATAGTATACTATGGTATCAATACTATACTATTCACTGTAGTTTGTTTTGAGGACTGTGGTATTTACTGTAGTGTTTTGGCGATCATTACTCTAGCATATTTACTACAGTGTTCTTGTTTTATTACCGACATTTCGGCATCACTGTGCCTCCATTGACTTAGAAGTGAGGGCTTTCTCATTGAGGAAACCTACTATTGAGTAAATGAGTAAATACTGCAGGTAGGACTGGGGTCTGAACAGAGAGGTTCAGAGCTTCTTCTCTTTTCCATAACCTGCAGGGAACACAACATACGGTCTATACTTCTTAACTTATGAGTGGGACAAATTGAGCTACAGGGAGGGCGACGGTATGGTATATGCACATTTAATACTGTAGTATTACTACAGTTAAAAAACTGTATTGTTTCCGTGGACATTACTGTCGTATTTACTATAGTATTCTACAGCATACTGGGACATACTACAGTGAGTATTACACATGATCGAGGGATACTACAGTGTGGTATAGTATACTACAGTTTACTAAATAACTCTATAGTAAGTTCTGTAGTATTCTATAGTAAACTGTAGTATTTTGTCATGTAGGAAAGTCCTCCTGCATGGTGTTGGCAATGGGCATCCAGGTTATATTCACCTGTCTCTGTACTCTGTACTGCTACTTGCTGGAGCAAATAACAAAACAGCTGCAGCAGATTATATATATATATCGTTTAACAGTATTAGTTCTGTCCCCACTGCTGCTTCTTGAAATATTTGAGCAAATGTTACATTTCTAAATATGTGATTTCTAATGAAGAGTAGGCTACCGTCTTCCTGTTGAATTCATGTCAATCGTTTTCTCCATCTCGTCTAATGATCCTGGTCTGGGTTTGGGTGGACTTCAGGAACAAGCCGTTTCCACACTGATGGGACCGAAGTGGAAAGCTTCAAGTTCCTCGGCGTACAATGGAATGGTCCACCCACACAGACAGTCTGGTGAAGAAGGTGCAACAGCGCCTCTAACCTCAGGATGCTGAATACATTTGGCTTGGCCCCTAAGACCCTCACAAACTTTCATAAATGCACAATTGAGAGCATCCTGTCGGGCTGTATCAAGGCCTGGTTCGCACCGCTGGGCTCTCCAGAGGGTGGTGTGGTCTGCCCAACACATCACCGGGGGCAAACTGCCTGCCCTCCAGGACACCTACAGCACCCGATGTCACAGAAAGGCCAAAAAGATCATCAAGGACAACAACCACCTGAGCCACTGCCTGATCACCCTGCTATCATCCAGAAAGCGAGGTCAGTACAGGTGCATCAAAGCTGGGAACAGAGAGATTGAAAAACAGCTTCCATCTGAAGGCCATCAGACTGTTAAACAGCCATCACGAGCCAGCTACCACCCGGTTACTCAACCCTGCACCTTAGAGGCTACTGCCCTGTATACATAGACATGGACTCACTGGTCACTTTAATAATGGAACACTTGTCATTTTAGTAATGTTTACATACTGCTTTACTCATCTCATATGTATATACTGTGTAAATACAGGGCGGCAGGGTAGCCTAGTGGTTAGAGTGTTGGACTAGTAACCGGAAGGTTGCAAGTTCAAACCCCCGAGCTGACAAGGTACAAATCTGTCGTTCTGCCCCTGAACAGGCAGTTAACCCACTGTTCCTAGGCTGTCATTGAAAATAAGTATTTGTTCTTATCTGACTTTCCTAGTTAAATAAAGGTAAAATAAAAAATAACATTTCTACTGTATTTAGTCAATGCCACTGACATTGCTCGTCCTAATATTTCTTAATTCTGTTATTTTACTTTTAGATTTGTGTGTATTGTTGTGAATTGTTAGATATTACTTCACAGTTGGAGCAATGAACACAAGCATTTCGCTACACCCGCAATAACATAAAGCTAAATATGTGTATTTGACCAATAAACTGTGATTTGATTTGAGAAAGGAGAGAACACATTCCTCTCTTCTCCAATGATTACCGAGAAACTCTGTCCTGGGGCCCACTGGGTTCAACTAACGTGAAATTGAACAGAAAATTCAGCATGTCATCGGATGTAGGTTAAATATGAAGAAAAAAAATGATAATATGAAATTCCCTTTAATTGATTACTTTTTTTCTAAATCCAATCAGTTGATTCAACATCATCACATTGAACTTTTGTGTTGAAATGATGTGGAAACAACGTAAATTCAACCGGATTTTGCCCAGTGGGTAGTTACCAACCGCTGTGCCTTGAGGAACTCTCAGGTGTGCTACAAAACTTTTCCTAATCTTGATAATTGTTTTGAACACTCACTTATAAATGTGACCTGTGGAAATGAACATGGAATTTCGACTTGGGAGCACAGATGAAACATGGTCAGATGAAACATCAAATGGCACATGGTTACATCTGTATCACTGTTTCAAGTCCATTGTGCTCAGGCTGTTGTTAAACAGAGTCTTGCGAAAGTATTCACCCCCCCTGGCATTTTTCCTTTTTTTGTTGCCTTACAACCTGGAATTAAAATAGATTTTTTTTCAGGGGGGGGGGGGTTGTATCATTTGATTTACACAACATGCCTACCACTTTAAAGATGCAGAATATTTTTTATTAAGCCCCCAAAAACTGAAAACTAGAGCGTGCATAACTATTCACCCCACAAAGTCAATACTTTTGCAGGAATTACACGTTTTGCAGGAATTACAGCTGCAAGTCTCTTGGGGTATGTCTCTTTAAGCTTGGCACATCTATCCACTGGGATTATTGTCCATTCTTCAAGGCAAAACTGCCCCAGCTCCTTCAAGTTGGATGGGATCCTCTGATGTATAGCAATTTTAAGTCATACCACAGATTCTCAATTGGATTGAGGTCTGGGCTTTGACTAGGCCATTCCAAGACATTTAAATGTTTAAACCACCCTTAAACCACTCAAGTGTTGCTTTAGCAGTATGCTTAGGGCCATTGTTCTGCTGGAAGGTGAACCTCCGTCCCAGTCCCAAATCTCTGGAAGACTGAAACAGGTTTCTCTTTAAAAATGTCCCTGTATTTAGCGCCATTCATTATTCCTTCAATTCTGACCAGATCCCAGTCCCTGACGATGAAAAACATCCCCACAGCATGATGCTGCCACCTCCATGCTTCACTGTGGATGGTGTTCTCTGGGTGATGAGAGGTGTTGGGTTTGCGCCAGACATATCGTTATCCTTGATGGCCAAGAAGCTCAATTTTAGTCTTATCTGACCAGAGTATCTTCTTCCATATGTTTGGGGAGTCTCCCACATGCCTTTTGGCGAACATCAAACGTGTTTGCTTATTTTCGTCTTTAAGCAATGGCTTTTTTTCTGGCCACTCTTCCATAAAGCCCAGCTCTGTGGAGTGTATATGGCTTAAAGTGGTCCTATGGACAGATACTCCAATTTCAGCTGTGGAGCTTTGCAGCTGCTTTGGGGTTATCTTTGGTCTCTTTGTTGCCTCTCTGATTAATGCCCTCCTTGCCTGGTCCATGAGTGTTGGTGGGCGGTCCTCTCTTGGCAGGTTTGTTGTGGTGCCATATTCTTTCCAATTTTTAATAATGGATTTAATGGTGCTCTGTGAGATGTTCAAAGTTTCGGATATATTTTTTTATAACCCAACCCTGTTCTGTACTTCGGCACAACTTTGTCCCTGACCTGTTTGGAGAGCTCCTTGGTCTTCATGGTGCCGCATGCTTGGTGGTGCCCAATGAATTATGTTACTTCTGAAGGTAATTGGTTGTACCAGATCTTATTTAGGGACTTCATAGAAAAGGGGATGAATACATATGCACACACCACTTTTCTGTTTATATTTTTTGTATAATTTTTTGAAACAAGTATTTGTTTTCATTTCACTTGACCCATTTGGACTATTTTGTGTCTGTCAGTTAGACAATCCATTTAAATCACAGGTTGTAATGCAACAAAATAGGAAAAACGACACGGGGGATGAATACTTTTGCAAGGCACTGTAATTGTATCACAGGAGGTTGGTGGCACCTTAATTGGGAAAGACAGGCTTGTGGTAATGGCTGGAGCGGCATCAGTGGAAGGGTACCAAACACATTGGTTCCAGGTGTTTGATGCCAATCCATTTGCTCCGTTCCAGCCATTATTATGAGCCGTCCTCCTCTGAACCGCCTCCATGGAATTGTATCATTTGAGGGGCGAGCATCACGAGCAAAGACATTTGTACATTTGTTTTTAACACCATTACCACTGGCAAGTCTGATTAGGCTCAGCCAGTCATTTATTTATTAATATATGGCTCTGGCCTTACCTAATGTATACCACAGCCTCTGCCATATAAACAAAAAGAGCACGGGTTTGTGTCCGTGGTTACGCCTTTACAATGCAGAAAAACACTCATCTGTAGCCCAAACCTAAACACCTATTTTACCGGAACCACATGTTGTTCTTTCCTGGGCAGATTCGCTGGACGCTCTTAAAGGGGTACACACAAATTTACCATCATGAGTAAGGAGGTATGAAAACTATGAAGATATTTCAAATAAGCACAATTTAATCTAAAAAAACAACAACAATTGGCACATAAAATAGATGATTTGCAGTATGGATCAGATAAGATGGAGGTCAATTTAAAATAAATTCATATCCCATTAAGGTGTGCCTGGGTACCGATGATTTATATAATGGCTATGAGGGATGCAGGCTGTCACCTACTGTATCTACCTGATGGTGTTATCATTTACATGGTTCTGCATATACAGTACATGCAGCTATGGTATAACCAGGCCAGCTCAGTACAGCTTGGTTTGGCTCAGTACAGCTCGGTTTGGCTCAGTACAGCTCGGTTTGGCTCAGAACAGCTCGGTTTGGCTCAGTACAGCTTGAATTGGCTCAGTGCAGCTTGGTTCGGCTCAGTACAGCTTGGTTTGGAACAGAACAGCTTGGTGTGGAACAGAACAGCTTGGTTTGGCTCAGTACCGCTTGGTTTGGCACAGTACAGCTTGGTTTGGCTCAGTACAGCTCGGTTTGGCTCAGAACAGCTCGGTTTGGCTCAGTACAGCTTGGTTTGGAACAGAACAGCTTGGTTTGGCTCAGTACAGCTTGGTTTGGCTCAGTACAGCTTGGTTTGGCTCAGTACAGCTCGGTTTGGCTCAGTACAGCTCGGTTTGGCTCAGAACAGCTCAGTTTGGCTCAGAAAAGCTTGGTTTGGCTCAGTACAGCTTGGTTTGGCTCAGAACAGCTCGGTTTGGCTCAGAACAGCTCGGTTTGGCTCAGTACAGCTTGGTTTGGAACAGAACAGCTTGGTTTGGCTCAGTACAGCTTGGTTTGGCTCAAAACAGCTTGGTTTGGCTCAGTACAGCTTGGTACAGCTCGTTTTGGCTCAGTACAGCTTGGTTTGGAACAGAACAGCTTGGTTTGGCTCAGTACAGCTTGGTGTGGCTCAAAACTGCTTGGTACAGCTTGGTTTGGCTCAGTACAGCTTGCTTTGGCTCAGTAGAGCTTGGTTTGGCTCAGTACAGCTCGGTTTGGCTCAGTACAGCTGGGTTTGGCTCAGAACAGCTTGGTTTGGCTCAGTACAATTTGGTTTGGCTCTGTACAGCTTGGTTTGGCTCAGTACAGCTCGGTTTGGCTCAGTACTGCTCGTTTTGGCTCAGTACAGCTTGGTTTGGCTCAGTAGTGTGAAAAGCTCTCAGGTGCATTATGTTGTAGATACAGCATCTATCATCTCAAAAGCTTGTGTTTGGAAAATACGACAACGTTTTTACATGAGTAATGCTGGAGAGGCACTGATTGTCCTCCTCTATAATTTCAGCATATTATAATTTACGATAAGGGTGTACTTGTATTCCACAACAATAGCTGTGTTGTCGAGGACACCGTTTTAGTGGATTTAGTCAAAAAGTTATTTACTTTGTCATCAGTTCTCTTAAACAGTCTTTCTTTGTATGGACTTTTTCACTAAGACAGACCCATCATCTCTCTTGCTAAACATATCATCTCCTCTTCACTTCCCTCCAGCCTCTATCTCTCTGTCTTATTCCCATACTCGTCTTAGAGATGTGATGTGTGAAACTGAAAGCATTGGTAAAGCATCCCATAATAATAGATGTCCCATAATAATAGGGAAAGGGGGGGGTACCTTGTCAGTGGTCCAACTGAATGCATCTTCCGCATTTAACCCAACCCCTCTGAATCAGAGAGGTGCGGGGCGCTGCCTTAATCGACATCCACGGCGCCCGAGGAACAGTGGGTTAATTGCCTTGCTCAGGAGCAGAACAACAGATTTTTACCTTGTCAGCTCGGGGATTCGATTCAGGAACCTTCCGGTTAATGGCCTAATGCTCTAACCATTACGCTACCTGCCATCCCATAATAATATATGTCACATGATAATAGACATCCAATAATAATAGATGTTCCATTATAATAGATGTCCCCTAATAATATATGTCCCATAACAATATGTATCCCATGATAATAGATGTTCCATGATAATAGATGTTCCATGATAATGTTCCATGATAATAGATGTTCCATGATAATAGATGTTCCATGATAATAGATGTTCCATGATAATAGATGTTCCATGATAATAGATGTCCCATGATAATAGATGTTCCATGATAATAGATGTTCCATGATAATAGATGTTCCATGATAATAGATGTTCCATGATAATAGATGTTCCATGATAATAGATGTCCCATAACAATAGATGTCCCATTATAATAGATGTAACAAAATAATCCCACTTTTACATGATATCATTACAGAGGCAAGAAAAAACACAGAAAAAAATGTAATGATGGAAGCTATTAGATGGTGGAGTGAGTGAGAGAGAGGGGGAAAATGAGAGAGAGAAAAAATAAGAGAAAGATAAAAAGAGAGAGAGAGAGACAGAGTGAATTACGACAGCAATAACAGAGAAGAAACCAGGTAAGGAGACCACACAACATAACACTTCAAGTCCACTCTACTCTGATATACTGCTTGGGTCCGACGTTGGGACCTGAATGAAATAAGGCTCTCATAGCATCTCTGAAGTGTCCTCTTTAGGTGTGTGTGTTTGTCTTGAAGTGGCATCTCCTTAAAAGCAGCAGCTGATGATGACAAGTCTACCCAACACTCAGCGAGATGGCTCTATCTCAACCCCAATCTCACACGCACGCACGCATGCACGCACACGTCAAGATGGCAGCAACTGAACCCCAATCACAGGTTGCTTCAATTACCAGCCAGCACCAGAGACAAACCATTATTACATCTCAACACACAGCACACACACACACACACACACACACACACATCAAGATGGCAGCAACTGAACCCCAATCACAGGTTGCTTCAATTACCAGCCAGCACCAGAGACAAACCATTATTACATCTCAACACACAGCACACACACACACACACACGCACACGCACACGCACACGCACACACACACACACATCAAGATGGCAGCAACTGAACCCCAATCACAGGTTGCTTCCAGCCAGCACCAGAGACAAGCCATTATTACATCTCAACACACACAGCCACTTAACTCCCTGTCTGTCATGTGTTTAGAACGTGGTGTTTGGGGAATATTGAGTCATAAAAACATGGTTTTCCAGCCAAGCACAGATTGATACAGTTGTATTGTTGAAGATTAGACAGCTCTTCAAGGGGAACACACACAACACCTTCTAAGAGGATTCCCTGAAGGAAGCTTAGGAACAAACTGACAAAGATCTCTCTCTCTCTCTCTGAACAAATGGTAATATTTCCCTTGGCAAATAATTAGCCACTAACTATGAAAGCAGGCACCACACACAGTCTGGCTGCATATACAAGACTCAGTGTTTTGAATTACTCTGTTCTTTAGTCATTTCTCTGCTATTTTACTGAATATGATGAAGAAGGGTCAGTGGGAGTTACTGGATCCGTTTTCATTAAAGAGTCACTGAGTAGAAGCTGATCTAGGATCAGTTTAGTGTTTTTTAAAATTGTAATGAAAAACATTAAAGGCCTATAAGAGTGTGCTTGTACTCCACAACCGTAGCTGTGTTGTTGAGTGATCCAGCGGTCTAAGGCACTGCATCTCAGTGCAAGAGGCGTCACTACAGTCACTGGTTTTGATTCCAGGCTGTATCACATCTGGCAATGACTGGGAGTCCCATAGGGGAGGCACACAATTGGCCCAGCAACGCCTGGGTAGGCCATCATTGTAAATAAGAATTTGTTCTTAACTGACTTGCTTAGTTAAATAAAGGTTATAAAAATCAATAAGAAATGAACAGGGGGAACCAGGGCAAGTATTCAGCACCTCAGAGTAGAAGTGCTGATCTCGGATCAGTTTGGACTGTTTAGATAACGAATGTGATGAAAGGCTATGCTGGGGGGGGGACCTGATCCAGACGTTTGTGAATACGTGGCCTTGGCCTCCCTCTCAGCAGATAAATTCAAGTTTTTAGTAGAGTGGTGCCTCCGAAAGAGATCCAAAGACGAGACAGAGACCATGTTGGAGATCAATAGTAATGCTCCTATTATAGTTCTGCTGTAGGTCTCTCAGGCTGGTGCTGTTTCCCCAGACAGATGACAGGGCTTCGTCCCAAATGGCATCCTATTCCCTATAGGGATAATAGGGTTCAATCTGGCACAAAACCCATATTTCTATATTTCTAATCCAGCCACATCTGACCAGCAATGTAGCGAGGATGACACCTCTTATAACTACAAAACACCTCAGTCTCTGTTAAATGAAGGTAAATATATTTAAATATTTAAATACTCTGCTCAGGCAGAGTTGCAAAGAAAAAGCCATATCTCAGACTGGCCAATAAAATATTAAGTTGGGCAAAGAACACAGAAGGCCAGCATCCCGGAGTCGCCTCTTCACTGTTGATGTTAAGACTGGTGTTTTGCAGGTTATATTTAATGAAGCTGCCAGTTGAGGACTTGTGAGGCATCTGTTTCTCAAACTAGACACTGTAATGTACTTGTTCTCTTGCTCAGTTGTGCACTGGGGCCTCCCACACCTCTTTCTATTTTGGTTAGAGCCATTTTGCGCTGTTCTGTGAAGGGAGTAGTACACAGCGTTGTACGAGATCTTCAGTTTCTTGGCAATTTCTCACATGGAATAGCCTTCATTTCTCAGAACAAGAATAGACTGACGAGTTTCAGAAGAAAGTTCTTTGTTTCAGGCCTTTTTGAGCCTGTAATCGAACCCACAAATTCTGATACTCAACTAGTCTAAAGAAAGCCAGTTTTATTGCGTCTATAATCAGTACAACAGTTTTCAGCTGTGTTAACATAATTGCAAAAGGGTTTTCTAATGATCATTTAGCCTTTTATAATGATAAACTTGGATTAGCTAACACAA
>NC_088217.1:11375009-11400009 GCF_036934945.1 Oncorhynchus masou masou
AGAGAAAGAGAGAGAGAGAAAGAGAGAGAAGAGAGAGAGAGACAGGCAGAGAGACAGAGACAGATATCGAGAAAGATTTAGAGAGAAAGAAAGATAGCGAGATATACATATATATATATACATATATATATATATAGTCGGAAGTTTACATACACTTAGGTTGGAGTCATTAGAACTAGTTCTTCAACCACTCCAAACATTTCTTGTTCACAAACTATAGTTTTGGCAAGTCAGTTAGGACTAGAGGTCGACTGATTAATCGGAATGGCCGATTAATTAGGGCTGATTTCATGTTTTCATAACAATCGGAAATCGGTAATTTTGGACGCCCGACTTTGCCGATTTTTTTGTTGTACACCTTTATATAATCTTTATTTAACGAGGCAAGTCAGTCAAGAACACATTCTTATTTTCAATGACGGACTAGGAAGGTGGGTTAACTGCCTTGTTCAGGGGCAGAACGACAGGTTTTTACCTCGTCAGCTCAGTGATTCAATCTTGCAACCTTACGGTTAACGAGTCCATCGCTCTAACCACCTGCCTCACCAGGAGCCTGCCTGTTATGCGAATGCAGTGAGAAGCCAAGGTAAGTTGCTAGCTAGCATTAAACTTAATCAATCATAATCATTAGTTATAACTACACATGGTTGATGATATTACTAGTTTATCTAGCGTGTCCTACGTTGCATATAATCGAGGCAGAGCGCATTCGCGAAAAAGGACTGTCGTTGTTCCAACGTGTACCTAACCATAAACATCAATGCCCTTCTTAAAATCAATACACAAGTATATATATTTAAGCCTGCATATTTGGCTAAAATAAATCCAGGTTAGCAGGCAATATTAACCAGGCTAAATTGTGTCACTTCTCTTGCGGTCATTGCATGCAGAGTCAGGGTATATGCAACACCTTGGGCCGCCTGTCTCATTGCGAACTAATTTGCCAGAATTTTACGTAATTATGACATAACATTGGAGGCTGTGCAATGTAACAAGAATCTTTAGACTGATGGATGCCACCCGTTAGATAAAATACGGAACGGTTCCGTATTTCACTGAAAGAATGAATGTCTTGTTTTCGAGATGATAGTTTCCGGATTCGGCCATATTAATGACCTAAGGCTCGCATTTCTGTGTGTTATTTAATTTGTCACATACACATGCTTAGCAGATGTTAATGCGAGGGTAGCGAAATGCTTGTGCTTCCAGTTCCGACAATGCAGTAATAACCAACAAGTAATCTAACTAACAATTCCAAAACTAATTTCTTATACACAGTGTAAGGGGATACATATATGTACATAAAGATATGAATGAGTGATGGTGCAGAGCAGCATACGCAAGATACAGTAGATGGTATTGAGTACAGTATATACATATGAGATGAGTATGTAAACAAAGTGGCATAGTTAAAGTGGCTAGTGATACATGTATTACATAAGGATGCAGTAGATGATAGAGTACAGTATATACGTATACATATGAGATTAATAATGTAGGGTATGTAAACACTATATAAGGTAGCATTGTTTAAGAGTGGCTAGTGATATATTTTACATCCTTTCCCATCAATTCCCATTATTGAAGTGGCTGGAGTTGAGTCAGTGTGTTGGCAGCAGCCACTCAATGTTAGTGGTTGCTGTTTAACAGTCTGATGGCCTTGAGATAGAAGCTGTTTTTCAGTAAGGAAGCTATACTGTTACACTGGCAATACTAAAGTGCCTATAAGAACATCCAATAGTCAAAGGTATATGAAATCCGAAAGGTATAGAGAGAAATAGTCCTATAATCCCTACAATAACGACAATTTATAACTTCTTACCTGGGAATATTGAAGATAACATGTTCTCATGTTCTGAGCAAGGAACTGAAATTTTAGCTTTCTTACATGGCACATATTGCACTTTTACTTTCTTCAACACTTTTTTAGCATTATTTAAACCAAATTGAACATGTTTCATTATTTATTTGAGGCTATTTTATTGCTGTATTATATTAAGTTAAAATAAGTGTTCATTCAGTATTGTTGTAATTGTCATTATTACAAAAAAAAATGAATTGGGCGATTAATCCGTATCAGCTTTTTTTGTCTCCCAATAATCGGTATCGGCGTTGAAAAATCATAATCGGTCGACCTCTACTTTGTGCATGACACAAGTCATTTTTCCAGCAATTGTTTACAAACAGATTATTTCACTTATAATTCCCTGTATCACAATTCCAGTGGGACAGAAGTTTACATTCACAGAGTTGACTGTGCTTTTAACCAGCTTGGAAAATTAATTATCATTTGAGTCAATTGGAAGTGTACCTGTGGATGTATTTCAAGGCCTACCTTCAAACTCAGCGCCTCTTTGCTTGACATCATGGGAAAATTAAAAGAAATCAGCCAAGACCTCAAGAAAAAATTTGTAGACCTCCACATGGCTGGGTCATCCTTGTGAGCAATTTCCAAATGCCTGAAGGTACCACGTTCATCTGTACAAACAATAGTACGCAAGTATAAACACCATGGGACTACGCAGCCGTCATACCGCTCAGGAAGGAGATGCATTCTGTCTCCTGGAGATGGATGTACTTTGGTGCAAAAAGTGCAAATCAATTCCAGAACAACAGCAAAGGACCTTGTGAAGATGCTGGAAGAAACAGGTACAAAAGTATCTGTATCCACAGTAAAACGAGTCCTACATCGACATGAAAGGCCGCTCAGCAACCTGAAAGGCCGCTCAGCAAGGAAGAAGCCACTGTTCCAAAATCGCCTCATAAAAAAGCCAGACTACGATTTGCAACTGCACATGGGGACAAAGATCGCACTTTTTGGAGAAATGTCCTCTGGTCTGATGAAACAAAAATAGAACTGTTTGGCCATAATAACCCTGATTACGTTTGGAGGAAAAAGGAGGAAGCTTGCAAGCCAAAGAACACCATCCCAACCGTGAAGCACGGGGGTGGCAACATCATGTTGTGGGGGTGCCTTGCTGCAGGAGGGACTGGTGTACTTCACAAAATGGATGGCATCATGAGGCAGGAAAATTATGTGGATATATGACCCCAAGCATACTTCCAAAGTTGTGGCAAAATGGCTTAAGGACAACAAAGTCAAGGTATTGGAGTAACCATCACATAGCCCTGACCTCAATCCCATAGAACATTTGTGGGCAGAACTGAAAAAGTGTGTGCAAGCAAGGAGGCCTTCAAACCTGACTCAGTTACACCAGCTCTGTCAGGAGGAACGGACCAAAATGCACCCAATTTATTGTGGGAAGCTTGTGGAAGGCTTCCTGAAACATTTGACCCAAGTTAAACAATTTAAAGGCAATGCTACCAAATACTAACTCAGTGTAGGGCAACTTCTGACCCACTGGGAATGTGATGAAAGAAATAAAAGCTGAAATAAATCATTATCTCTACTATTATTCTGACATTTCACATTCTTAAAATAAAGTGGTGATCCTAACTGACCTAAGACAGGAAATTTTTACTAGGATTAAATCAGGAATTGTCAGGAATTGTCAGGAATTGTGAAAAACTGAGTTTAAATGTATTTGGCTAAGGTGTATGTAAACTTCCAACTTCAACTGTATATATATAGAGAGAGATTTAGAGAGAAAGAAAGAGAGATAGCGAGAGAGAGATAGAGAACCAGGAGCAAATGTGAAAGCCATAACTTCTCCCTGGGACGTCTATTATCACCCCAGACTAGTAATTGTGTTGGGGCCTTGGCTCTGAGAGCAGACAGCGGAAGGCTGCTTCTTATCTTGACATCTCCCCGAGACATGATCTGTGGCTGAGGTTCAGTGGTGCAGACCAGTATTAATTAATATAGTGAGAAATATTTGTCAAATACCTATTTTTCAGTAGCAATTGACGAAACGATAACTGAATAAACAGACCCCCCAAAAACGTTTTCATTTGGGTTGACAAAAACGAGACAAGACTAAATTAACTCTGTAACAAAAATCTGACTAGTAAAATGGACTGTACAAGAGCTTTTGGAGAGATTGAGATCTTTTCAGTGTTATTTGCAATCTGGCGGCAACAAAATCAATGACGCAAATACCATGGCTCCTCTCCCAGTGGAAAACAGGGAGACACTTTAATTATCATGTAGACTCAAACAAGCCCAAAATGCAACATTTACACAGGAGATGACAGCATTTGCACCAAGGCAGTTAAGAACAAATTCTTATTTACACTGACGGCCTACTCCAGCCAAACCTGGGCCAATTGTGCCCCACCCTATGGGACTCTCAATCACAGCCATATGTTACACAGTCTGGAGCTCAACCAGGTATTGTAGTGACACCTCTTGCACGGAGATGCAATGTCTTAGACCGCTGCACTACTCGGGCATCCACGATACTGACCTCAAGAGACATCTGAAAGCTCAGCATCACAATACATACGCTCAGGTAGGCTAATTACAGATGGAAAATGCTTCCCAGTGGCTGTGCGAGGGAAATATGTAATTGGTCACGTGCGAGCTGAACATTCATTACATGGTCACCTCACTCAAAAGTTTTAAAAAATCATATTTTTTTTGTGGGTGGCAAAAAACCATGATTTGGTCTAACAGTAAAGTGCATTATCCTCCTGATTCCTGTAATAAAAGTGTCTGTCCATTTCCTGTAATACAAGTGTCTGTCCATTTCCTGTAATACAAGTGTCTGTCCATTTCCTGTAATACAAGTGTCTGTCCATTTCCTGTAATAAAAGTGTCTGTCCATTTCCTGTAATAAAAGTGTCTGTCCATTTCCTGTAATAAAAGTGTCTCCTCAGTTCCTGTAATAAAAGTGTCTGTCCATTTCCTGTAATAAATGTGTCTGTCCATTTCCTGTAATAAAAGTGTCTGTCCATTTCCTGTAATAAATGTGTCTGTCCATTTCCTGTAATAAAAGTGTCTGTCCATTTCCTGTAATAAAAGTGTCTGTCCATTTCCTGTAATAAAAGTGTCTGTCCATTTCCTGTAATAAAAGTGTCTGTCCATTTCCTGTAATACAAGTGTCTGTCCATTTCCTGTAATAAAAGTGTCTCCTCAGTTCCTGTAATAAAAGTGTCTCCTCAGTTCCTGTAATAAAAGTGTCTCCTCAGTTCCTGTAATAAAAGTGTCTCCTCAGTTCCTGTAATAAATGTGTCTCCTCAGTTCCTGTAATAAAAGTGTCTCCTCAGTTCCTGTAATAAAAGTGTCTCCTCAGTTCCTGTAATAAATGTGTCTCCTCAGTTCCTGTAATAAAAGTGTCTCCTCAGTTCTGGTAATAAAAGTGTCTCCTCAGTTCCTGTAATAAAAGTGTCTCCTCAGTTCCTGTAATAAAAGTGTCTGTCCATTTCCTGTAATAAAAGTGTCTCCTCAGTTCCGGTAATAAAAGTGTCTCCTCAGTTCCTGTAATAAAAGTGTCTGTCCATTTCCTGTAATAAAAGTGTCTGTCCATTTCCGGTAATAAATGTGTCTGTCCATTTCCTGTAATAAAAGTGTCTGTCCATTTCCTGAAATAAAAGTGTCTCCTCAGTTCCTGTAATAAATGTGTCTGTCCATTTCCTGTAATAAAAGTGTCTGTCCATTTCCTGTAATAAAAGTGTCTGTCCATTTCCTGTAATAAATGTGTCTGTCCATTTCCTGTAATAAAAGTGTCTGTCCATTTCCTGTAATAAAAGTGTCTCCACAGTTCCTGTAATAAAAGTGTCTCCTCAGTTCCGGTAATAAATGTGTCTCCTCAGTTCCTGTAATAAATGTGTCTCCTCAGTTCCGGTAATAAAAGTGTCTCCTCAGTTCCGGTAATAAAAGTGTCTCCTCAGTTCCTGTAATAAAAGTGTCTGTCCATTTCCTGTAATAAAAGTGTCTGTCCATTTCCGGTAATAAATGTGTCTGTCCATTTCCTGTAATAAAAGTGTCTGTCCATTTCCTGAAATAAAAGTGTCTCCTCAGTTCCTGTAATAAATGTGTCTGTCCATTTCCTGTAATAAAAGTGTCTGTCCATTTCCTGTAATAAAAGTGTCTGTCCATTTCCTGTAATAAATGTGTCTGTCCATTTCCTGTAATAAAAGTGTCTGTCCATTTCCTGTAATAAAAGTGTCTCCACAGTTCCTGTAATAAAAGTGTCTCCTCAGTTCCGGTAATAAATGTGTCTCCTCAGTTCCTGTAATAAATGTGTCTCCTCAGTTCCGGTAATAAAAGTGTCTCCTCAGTTCCGGTAATAAAAGTGTCTCCTCAGTTCCGGTAATAAAAGTGTCTCCTCAGTTCCTGTAATAAATGTGTCTCCTCAGTTCCTGTAATAAAAGTGTCTCCTCAGTTCCGGTAATAAAAGTGTCTCCTCAGTTCCGGTAATAAAAGTGTCTCCTCAGTTCCTGTAATAAAAGTGTCTCCTCAGTTCCTGTAATAAAAGTGTCTCCACAGTTCCTGTAATAAAAGTGTCTCCTCAGTTCCGGTAATAAAAGTGTCTCCTCAGTTCCTGTAATAAAAGTGTCTCCACAGTTCCTGTAATAAAAGTGTCTCCTCAGTTCCGGTAATAAATGTGTCTCCTCAGTTCCTGTAATAAATGTGTCTCCTCAGTTCCGGTAATAAAAGTGTCTCCTCAGTTCCTGTAATAAAAGTGTCTCCTCAGTTCCGGTAATAAATGTGTCTCCTCAGTTCCTGTAATAAATGTGTCTCCTCAGTTCCGGTAATAAAAGTGTCTGTCCAGTGCTCCGGGAGAGAGATAAAAAGGTGTCTGAATGTACTCAAAATCCAATTAGGGGAAATAAGTAGCTTTGGAAGGAATTACTGTTGTTCTCAGCTTTCTGTGAGTGTGCTTTTTATTTGTCATCTCTTAATATTGAGCTCAATAGCAACTATTTTATAATCAAGGTATTTGATATGGCTTTAAGATAGGAAGAGTGCAGAATGAGTAATTGCGCATTGGCCATTGTGAGTGCATAGCGTAGCAGGTTTTGGTAGGACATTACATTTACTGTTAGATTAATACATTATATCTAGTGTTAGCGATCTAGCAAATATGTTTTGAGTTTTCATTTCCTTATGTTGTTAATATCCCCAAAATAAATTAACCTACGATGTTAGTGCACATGAAGATGTAGGCAAATTCATCTCCATTTAACAACAATTCATAAACGCCTGGAGCACTAATTTAACATAAACACGTGGAGCACTGATTTAACATAAACGCGTGGAGCACTAATTTAACATAAACGCCTGGAGCACTAATTTAACATAAACGCGTGGAGCACTAATTTAACATAAACGCCTGGAGCACTAATTTAACATAAACGCCTGGAGCACTAATTTAACATAAACGCCTGGAGCACTAATTTAACATAAACGTCTGGAGCACGAATTTAACATAAACGCCTGGAGCACGAATTTAACATAAACGCCTGGAGCACGAATTTAACATAAACGCCTGGAGCACGAATTTAACATAAACGCCTGGAGCACTAATTTAACATAAACGCCTGGAGCACTAATTTAACATAAACGCCTGGAGCACTAATTTAACATAAGACGCCTGGAGCACAAATTTAACATAAACGCCTGGAGCACGAATTTAACATAAACGTCTGGAGCACTAATTTAACATAAACGTCTGGAGCACTGCTTTAACAGTAGAGCATAACAACAATAGTCTAATTCTCAACTCACAATTCATGACAATCACTGGATTGGGTTGCACATCAAAATATCTTGAAATATGCATTCATGCTTGGAAATGTTAGATTAAACAACATATTTCTTGAATTTCTGCTGCAGAGTAATGTGTTCTTCTGCCTTTTGGGGAGACAATCATTCAATAAATGTTTACCTTTTAGTCATTTAGCAGACGCTCTTATCCAGGAACAATTAGGGTTAAGTGCCTTGCTCAAGGGCACATCAACAGATTTTTCACCTAAGTCTGAATGGAGATTCAAACCAGCGACCTTTTGGATACTGGCCCAAACCTCTTAACCGCTAGGCTAGCTGCTGCAAAAGGACGTTATGCATAGGTTAACGAGGCAATAAAAATGTAATGTGACTAAAATATGACTAAAAAGAAAGTGTATTTGGCTGACTGAAATGGCTGACTGCTTTTGTCATCTTGACAATAACTAGACTAAATCATTATTCAAATGACAAAAAAAACGTGACTAAGAATGAATGATATCATAGTTAAAATGACTAAGACCTGATCTAAAAAAGAGTGGCAAAATGAACCCTGGTGCAGACTGTTTTTTATGATGAGGTCCCTTTGTGTCATCATCTACTGTCCTGACTGGCTGGCTGACTGACTGGCTGGCTGGCTGACTGGCTGGCTGACTGGCTAGCTTAGTGGAGAACAAGAGAGACATAAAAGAGAAAAGTTGATTAATTAACTGAGGGGGAATGAAGGAGAAAATCTTAGTTATGATGAAAGTATCTGCAAGCCCTCTTTCTCGCCTCTTCTTCTCTTCTCTCTTTCGACACCTCTCCCTCTCTCCTCCTCTCTGTAATACACACCCATAGCCAATGCATATTCATAACCAGGTATCACTTTAATGGTTTAGAATTCTAGTGTTCCAGTTAACCTTTGAACCCAATGCAAACCAATGAGGGGATTGAACACTATGCAAACACACAAATATACTGTATGCAACCAAATTGTAGGAGAGCTATAGCTTACAAATCCCACACTGGCCTCCAGGCATTTAAGAAAAGGAAATCATGCTTATTCATGCATTGGGGTGGCAGGTAGGCTAGTGGTTAGAGTGTTGGGCCAGTAACCAAAAGGTTGCTGGATAGCATCCCAGTGCTGACCAGGTAAACATCTGTTGTTCTGCCCCTGACCAAGGCAGTCAACTCTCTTTCCCCGGTAGGCCGTCATTGTAAATAAGAATTTGCTTTTAACTGACTTACCTGGTTAAATAAATATTATAATTCATGAATCATGCTAATTTGGTTAAGATTTGGGATAGGGTAAAACAAAATTAGTGCGCTGGGATTGAACACGAGGCTGAGCGACCTGGCTGCAACAAACTTTCAGTCTAACTGCAGAATCTGACGTTTTTACATAAATATTACATTTTGCAGGTAATTTAGTCATTAATTCTGAATGGTTAAGGGTTAAGGATAGGGTGCCTAGCATTGGGAATGAACATATGACCCTCAGAGCTGGAGCTTGCAGCTTACGCCCATCCACCAACCCTGTCCACAACACCTCTAGCCAAACCCAAGCCTCCGTGATGGTAATAGCACTCACAGTTGCCCCTAGTGGCTGGTTTTGAAGTCATCTCCTGACATCCAGCTTTCCTTGACATACGTTGAATTTTGCAGTGGATCTTGAGTGACCTGGCTGGGTGTACAGTGTGGAGTAGGGCTGGGCGGTGTCAACCTTTGTCCTATCGTGATTAAGTACCCATAAAACATAGTGATAGCATCGACCCCCTATTGGCCGACCCCCTACTGGCCAACCCCCCAAAATAATGTAAACACAGTTTGCTACAGCAGGAAATGGGAATATTATGTGGATTACATTACTGGATAATTTTGTAGGGGTTGATATATTTTTCGTTAGGGAAAATCAAGTCTGAAGTGTCAAAGTGGAAATTCCAAACTTCAGAAGCCTTTTGAAAACTCAAATACACTACAAGTTTGCATTTTCTAATGTGCAGGACTATTCTGGGCAACAAAAGAGTGATCAAATTAAGATCCCACATCTGTATACGTTGCTAATAATAGACTTTTAAAAAGAGGCCTATTCTACACATTGATTCTTTAATACGCTTTGCTCTGCTGTAAGTTTTCTACATCTTATTCAATTTTCCCACCTTGATATAGTTTGCTCAATTTCTCTTTTTGTTGTCTGTAATACTTGTCATTCAAAATAAAGCTGTGATAGAGAATAGTCTATATGTCACGACTTCCGCCAAAGTCGGCTCCCCTCCTTGTTCGGGAGGCCGACGTCTAGCCATCGCCGCTCCATTGTTTATTGTTCCATTTGTTTTGCCTTGTTCCCCGCACACCGGGGTTACATTCCCTAATCACACTGCATATATATATTCCTCTGTCCCCTCCCCCATGTCTTTGTGTGGAATTGTTTGGTTTTGTGTTTGTTGTATCGCGCCAGTCTGGTTTTTCACCCGGGGCATTGCCTGTACCCTATTTGGGGAATTATTGGTGAACCTTGTTGTATAATTATTGACAGAATTTTGCGCTTGTCACTTTTGCCGGTTGGCTTGAGTTGTAGCTGTTTGCGTCCGTCTGTTTATGGCTCTCGGCTAATAAAGTCGCCTGATCACCTATCACCTGCTCTCCTGCACTTGACTCGAATGACCTGCAGGGAAAACCCTGACACTATAGACTCTGACTTGCACAATTGTTCCCATTTGAAAGCTACAACTTTAGGACATCAAACACTTTATTAGAATAGCCTATTTGGGAAATTCTCTTCATAAATTAATGCTTTTGATAAGCTATTGAAATTAGTAGGATGTGGTTTTTGCCCGTTTGGTTCACAATGGCAAAGAGGAGGGACGCATGCATAATGTCTTTCACACTAAGCCTTACTCAGTTGTAAGGTTTGTTCAGACTACTTGTTCAATATTTCTATCTTGCTATTGATTGTACTACCTCTGTCATTATTACCTTAAGCCTATCATGTTTCTAGGTTACTCAAAAACAACTTCATTGTTTGATCACGAAATAGTGTGGCAGGAGAAAGCCAGCATAAAAACTAACCCTTACCCTAACGCTAACCCTAACCCTAACCCCTAACCCCTAACCCTAACCCTAACCCTGACCCTAACCCCTGACCCTAACCCTGACCCTAACACTAACCCTGACCCTAACACTAACCCTGACCCCTAACCCCTAACCCTAAAACTAACACAACCCCTAACCCTAACCCTGACCCTAACACTAACCCTAACCCTGACCCTAACCCCTAAAACTAACCCTAACACTAACACTAACCCTAACCCCTAACCCTAAAACTAACCCTAACACTAACCCTAACCCTAACCCTAAAACTAACCCTAACCCTAACCCTGACCCTAACCCCTAACCATAACACTGACCCTGACCCTGACCCTAACCCTAACACTGACCCTGACCCTGACCCTAACCCTGACCCTAACCCTGACCCTGACCCTAACCCTAACACTAACCCTAACCCTGACCCTGACCCTAACCCTAACACTAACCCTGACCCTGACCCTAACCCTGACCCTGACCCTGACCCTGACCCTAACCCTGACCCTGACCCTAACCCTGACCCTAACCCTGACCCTGACCCTGACCCTAACCCTGACCCTGACCCTGACCCTAACCCTAACACTAACCCTGACCCTAACACTAACCCTGACCCTGACCCTAACCCTGACCCTAACACTAACCCTGACCCTAACACTAACCCTGACCCTGACCCTAACCCCTAACACTGACCCTGACCCTAACCCTAACACTGACCCTAACCCTAACCCTGACCCTAACACTAACCCTGACCCTGACCCTAACCCTAACCCTGACCCTAACCCTAACACTAACCCTGACCCTAACACTAACCCTGACCCTGACCCTAACCCTGACCCTAACACTAACCCTGACCCTAACACTAACCCTGACCCTGACCCTAACCCCTAACACTGACCCTGACCCTAACCCTAACACTGACCCTAACCCTGACCCTGACCCTAACCCCTAACACTGACCCTGACCCTAACACTGACCCTAACCCTAACCCTGACCCTAACACTAACCCTGACCCTGACCCTAACCCTAACCCTGACCCTAACCCTAACACTGACCCTAACCCTAACCCTGACCCTAACACTAACCCTGACCCTGACCCTAACCCTAACCCTAACCCTAACGCTAAGTCATATTCATATAAAATGGGCAGAAAAAACTAAATTAGCCTTTTAAATGTGCACTTTGCAGAAATCGCTCTGACATTTTGTGGTTGCTGAAATTCCAATAGTTTGCCTAATTTCAGTTTATATGACTGAAAGTATAGTATAGTGTGGAGCAGGGGTGTCAAATCAATTCCACGGAGAGCCGAGAGTCTGCTTTTTAAAATATTTCTCATTCAATTAAGACTTAGACAACCAGGTGAGGGGAGTTCATTACTAATTGGTGAGGGTGGAGAGAACCTGCAGACACTCAAACCTCCGCCGGGGATGCAAACTGCTGAGGGCCCAAAAAGGTGCCACTTTTTCTTTTGCACTGAAACATGCAAAAGAAAATCCAGATGGGAGGAAATGCAGGTTTTAAACAACAAAGAATATGATCTACATGATCAGTCTCTGTGTGTAAAATAAAAACTGGTTCTCACAGATTAAAAAAAAACATTAAAAAAAACAATCCAATGTTATTTGTTACCTAGACTTTACTGCAAATGATACTCAAGTCTTGAGGAAAAACAATACACTAATACTGCAGTTATCCATGACAGCCTTTATAATAGAACGCTTGTGACCTCACACATCTAAATATTGTATTTGGGGGGAAAAACTTCTTAAAGTAGAATGAAACAAACAGGCATTCTATTTTTGCTCTGTTATAGTGGCTACCATATTAGACATCGATCAAGTGCACAAGGCGAACGTAAACTCACCCCATTCCGTACAAATGAGCGCAACCGCAACATTCAAACGAGGCTACAAAGAAAACTAATGGGACTGTAGCGACTGTGTTGACGTCAAAATCGGGGGTGTGAACTAGGTTTCTATTCAAGCGTTGATCGAGATGGTAATGGCTCTGTAGTATTGGAGAAAAGTTGAAAAAACAGACCCTCCGTTACATCTTGACGTGTCATGACGTAACGTACAGCACACATAAAGCAACTATTTCTGTCTTACAATCTCACTCCACCAGGTGTAGCACTTCTCTCATCCTTTAAAAACAAGAAATGGACAGTGACGGGGGTAAGGGGGGATACCTAGTCATTTTTTTGCGTCCTCATTGCATGCGATCATCATTCTCAAAGCCGCTGTTCACTTCTAAGATCACTTTAGCACCGCCCTAAAAACCCGATTCAAATTCGACACAAACCTTCAAATAGGTATGTAATGACACATTATATAAACTCTTTATAGTGTTTTATTTACATTTTAGAGGCGATAAGGTGATCAGTTGGACAGATCGAGTGAAAAAATGCAATTTTCCCACACAACATCTCTCCTTCTCACTATCACGCATGAGTTTAATTAACATCTCTCCGTCTCACTATCAGGCATTAGTTTCGCTTCCCCACACGCCATTTTTAAAAAGACCCGACGGAGCTCATTGCCTGCTTGAATTATGCAGAAACAGGCAGTGTTTAGGTCATGTAATTGATTCTGTTGGAAAGGGGAGAAATTGTGCTTTGCAATGGTATTGACATTACAGTTGACCTGGAAGTATTATGTTTTTGGGGCACTAAAATAAGGGCAATTGTACGGACCAAGGTGATGTACGAGTTTACGTAACGTGTGCAAAAATAACGTTCACTGAGTAAAAAATGGAATAATCCCCCCTCACTCACACACACGTGTTACTGTCAAGTTCAACACAACAAAAGCAAAATCTTTGGGTTACACATCATATTGTACACTTTCTCCCTGTTGACATCTGTTCTACAATGTGCCAGCAGAGCATGATACCCTTTGTTAGCATAATTGATCTCTTTCAGGCAGAGAGTACACCTGGCATACCCTTTGTATCCACTGTATTGAAAGAAGGATAGAGTGTGGTGTTTCTTTCACCTCTATTTAAGCCAGGCTACACTCCCTGAATCCTCTATTTAAGCCAGGCTACACTCCCTGAATCCACTTGATTTATTAACAAGCTACGACTCATTTTCACCTAATTCTCTCATTCTGAAAATTAACCACAGAGGGAAAGATCAGTTCACAGATAGTAGTTAGTTTGTTGGCTAGTTAACATTTCACACAGATTGCCAGGGTCCAGTAAGCAACTAATAAATAACTTGAAGAACAGCAAGGAGTCGTATACCAGGTAATACTATAGCGAATTGGTTAGGTTATGTTAGCGTATCTGATGTTGTAACGTTAGCTAGCTAACGTTGCTGTCTGACTTTATTAGCCTGCTAATTTTTACCCCATAAACTAAATTATTTGATCAGTTAAGTTGGCTAATGTTGCTCAATATTTCTCTGGCTAGCTAACGGAGAATTTGATCTAGCTAGAAAGATACTTAACAATGCTAACAATACTTGTTCCACCACACTTTCTCCCTCACCTCAAACTTTCCAAATGCCAGTTGTTTTTCGGTTACAGCTCATGAAGTAGGCTACACCACCTTCTCACCTCCGTCTTTGTGATCTGGCTTCTCACGTACCTCTTCTGTTATCGTTCAGAGGATGCGCTGCTATAACTGTCAAACTGTCTTTCCAGAGCGCGCGCTGATGCTGTAACTAGTACATTTAAACCTTTACCAGGCAAGTTGGCTGAGAAGAACACCTTATATGCAGTAACAACTTGCAGAAGACTTGCAGGGGATAAGAGAGAAATTGAATGGTGAGTGCAGCAGTGTACCATAATGATGTTAGATGATGGACTGGACAGAGAGAGAGGAGAGTGTGTGTGTGTGTTGATTAGTGGCTTCTCTGTCCCAACTGAATTCTCCTGTACACAAAATATGCTATTTAGAACATAAAGGGGTTATTCGGCTGTTCCCATAGGAGAACCATTTTGGAGAACCCTTTTTGGTTTCAGGTTACACCCTTTCGGGTTTGTTCTGCAGTCTAGATTTGTTTCCTTGGCAATGAGACCAGTCCAACGTGTCTTAAATGGCTGCTTTCCCTATAGTGCACTCTGGTCAAAAGTCATGCACTTTATGGGGTATACGGAGTCACTTGGGACACAACCTAACAACCTACTTTAGATGAGATAATGAGAGCTGGTTTGACCTGGTCAGGTCCTATGAGCAGGAACAACTCTGGGCCATAGTTATTCAGTCAGGTCCTATGAGCAGGAACAACTCTGGGCCATAGTTATTTAGTCAGGTCCCACAATCAGGAACAACTCTGGGCCATAGTTATTTAGTTCCTGGTCAGGGGAAACTCCTGACCCTGTCAAACGAAACAAAGCCAAGACAAGGCCCAGACAGATAGATAGGCAGACAGACATAGACGGCCAATGTCTCTGGTCCTTCAGCTCGTTTTAACCAACCTAATAGGAAACCGATTCCCATCAGCTCTCTCTCAGGATAATGAGTAAAGGTATGGCACACTATAGAGAACACCATTTCACATATACAGTAAATGATTTAGATCTAGCTGAGTTAAATAGTGACCCATTGTCTGACACCACAGTCATTAAAGTAAACCCACAACCAGGAAATGGGAAATGCAATGTGCTTTTAAACTGCATCCGCCCATCAATAATCATGTGTCATCTTTAAGCATGCAGCACCAAGACTACAGAGAAGGGAGAGAGAGGTTATTGACCGAGCTACAGGGCTGTACATCCACTGTCACTTACTCTTAAGTGGAACATTCATTCCCAGCCCTGCAAACCTTTGTTTTCTTCTCATCTTCTCCTCAGTTTGAACTCATGACTGTACATCCCTCCCTCCTCTCCTTCCTTCATCTCTTTCCCTCCTCTCCTCCCTCCTCTCCTTCCTCCTCTCCTCCCTCCCTCCCGCCCTTCCTTAATTCCTTCCTCTCCTCCTCCCTCCTTCCTCTCCTCCTCCATCCTCCTCACCTCCCTCCTCTCCTTCCCTCCTCTCCTTCCCTGCTCTCCTCCCTGCTCTCCTTCCATCCTCCCCTTCCCTCCTCTCCTTCCTCTCCCTCCACTCCTCTCCTTCATTTCTCCTTTCCTCCTCAACACTCCTCCCTCACCCCATCTCATTTATTTTATTATACTCAGTTTGAACTCGTGTTTCACGCCAGTGAACACACACTGTTCCCTCACTTCTTCTTCTTCTGTCCTCCAGACGGACTCTTCGCTGAACCCCATGTCTCTTCTCTAATCCAGGTAAAAGTAGTGTCACCTCTCCTCACGGGAGACTCAGATCTACTCTGTCTGTCTGTCTGTCTGTCTGTCTGTCTGTCTGTCTGTCTGTCTGTCTGTCTGTCTGTCTGTCTGTCTCCGAGCATAACAACACAACAACAAGCTGCAGAGGCCAGGAGAGGACAGGAAAGGACAGGGGTGGACAGGAGAGGACAGGAGTGGACAGGAGAGGACAGGAGTGGACAGGAGAGGACAGGCGAGGACAGGAGAGGACAGGGGTGGACAGGAGAGGACAGGGGTGGACAGGAGAAGACAGGAGAGGACAGGAGAGGACAGGGGTGGACAGGAGTGGACAGGGGTGGACAGGAGAGGACAGGAGTGGACAGGAGAGGACAGGGTTGGACAGGAGAGGACAGGAGAGGACAGGGGTGGACAGGAGAGGACAGGGGTGAACAGGAGAGGACAGGGGTGGACAGGAGAGGACATGGTTGGACAGGAGAGGACAGGAGAGGACAGGGGTGGACAGGAGAGGACAGGGGTGAACAGGAGAGGACAGGGGTGGACAGGAGAGGACAGGAGTGGACAGGAGAGGACAGGGGTGGACAGGAGAGGACAGGGGTGGACAGGAGAGGACAGGGGTGGACAGGAGAGGACAGGGGGGACAGAGAGGACAGGGGTGGACAGGAGAGGACATGGGTGGACAGGAGAGGACAGGAGAGGACAGGGGTGGACAGGAGAGGACAGGGGTGGACAGGAGAGGACAGGGGTGGACAGGAGAGGCCAGGAGAGGACAGGGGTGGACAGGAGAGGACAGGAAAGGACAGGGGTGGACAGGAGAGGGCAGGAGAGGACAGGGGTGGACAGGAGAGGACAGGGGTGGACAGGAGAGGACAGGGGTGGACAGGAGAGGCCAGGAGAGGACAGGAGAGGCCAGGAGAGGAGGCGCCAGTGGAACTGGGTTACAGACTACCAGACCACCCGTTACAAGGACACCAAACGCAGCCTGACTATCAATGTGTTTGTGTTCACATTTCACATAGCACCAAGCCTGTTCTCTCTCTCTCGCTCTCAATTACATTTGTCAATTCAAGGGGCTTTATTGGCATGGGAAACATATTTTTACATTGCTAAAGCAATTGAAATGGTTAATGAACAAAATTCTCTCTCTATGGAACATTTCTGGTTATCTTTTACTTCAGTTCTTTACATGTTTTTTTGTTGAGTGTACATGTCACTATATCACCATCCCCAACAGAGGAGCACACCTTTGTCCTGTTGTTTTGTTCTGGGCTGAAGCATGTTGAGGCACGTCTGCTAGTCTCTATGCCTTGTTTTTTAGCTCTTCCATTATCTTCTTATGTGATACCAGACTGCCACAGCCTCGAGAACACCAGACAGGTCACAAAATGTGTTTTTGTTTTCCAGAATGTAGATGCGGGTGTTTTGTGCTCCCAATTTGTTCAGGGTTAGTCAGGAAAAAAATCACTAGTGGGAACGTCAACTGAAAACCTCCTCGGGGAAATACTTTTTTTTTCTTCTTTTCTGACCCCTAGACTTAATTATTCAATATGTCTCCTTGTCTCCTCAAAAATGTGCTCACTATTTTTAGATCACAAACAGGTGGTAAGAATGGCTTATGTCAAGTACACACTACATTATATCCAACTAGCACATTTTGGTTCCTTGGAAATCGTGGGAACGTACGTTTTTGGTTTCCCATTGTTTCTGGGAACGAAGCCATACGTTTTCTTACTGGTAAACCCTTTATGTATTTATTATTAGAACAGAAGTGAACATTTCACCTGTTATGTGAATGTACATTTTTCGGTATCAGGGAAGTTCTGAGAACATTTTATTATGGTTCACTGAAAGTTTTCATGGGAGGTTTTTATTAAAGTTCTGAGAACAGAAATTATTGGTTATTTGGATTTTTTAAATAATTTCCTTAAAAACTTTCACTGAAATCCCTGATGTCACAGGCCCAAAATGGTTGACATTGGAGATTTCATCCTATGGCCCCACCTCCTTAGCTGCCTTACTCTGCTCTAAACTTCCATTAGCCTGTTTCAAATACACACAAAAAACCTATTGCGAAACATTCTCAAAAAATCTGGAAACATTTCAGGCGATGATGAATTTCTGTTATTAAAGAACCAAAATTCTGTCCATCATTATTATAACGGGCGTTTCAGATCTGATCTGGAAAAGAGATCTCCTCACTGAACAACTTGTACACTGATATGGATTTTGAATTTTCTGAACAGTTGGTACAAAAAGTTTAATATTCCAAGGTCCCATTTCTTCAGATACAAATCTACGCAATTGTAGGTATCTTCATACTCTAGTCACTTCCCATCACGCCCACTAAACTCCCTGATTATATTTTTAAACTGAACCCTTATATGAAAAGGGGGCATAAGCTTGATCTATAGAAACATATGCTACTCTGTTAAGGGATCTGCAATTACATTTTACAATATCTGGCAACCTTTCCTATCCTTTGGAGAAGACATGGACACAGCTAATTTCACAACTCCATAAACCAAACCAGATTAGAATTTGTAGTATTATATACTATAGAATGCCTAGTATGCTCACAACTGCATTGTGGTACAGATTTTGCTGCAGTAAATAGAGTATGTATATAATTATATTTTATATCACACGTGTACTGAGAAGTGACTAAATGATTCCAGCTGCATCAGAAACCAATTAAGTGTTGACTTCAACTTCAAATTCATTGTGATATTCATTAAATGTATTTGGAAAAACTAGCTTCAGTCTTAATGCTAAAACAAATGATGCAGGGAGATGGTGTATCCTGTAAACTAATTAGTTGGCAAGTAAACATGTTTCAACAAAACAGTAGATTAGACTAGATTAATCATAGTAAAGATTCTCTGTCTTAGGTCAGTTAGGACCACCATTTTACTTTAAGAATGTGAAATGTCAGAAAAATAGTAGAGAGAATGAATTATTTCAGCTTTTATTTCTTTCATCACATTCCCAGTGGGTCAGAAGTTTACATACACTCAATTAGTATTTGGTAGCATTGCCTTGAAATTGTTTAACTTGGGTCAAACGTTCCGTGACGCCTTCCACAAGCCTCCCACAATAAGTTGGGTGAATTTTGACCCATTCCTCCTGACAGAGCTGGTGTAACTGAGTCAGGTTTGTAGGCCTCCTTGCTCACACACACGTTTTCAGTACTGTACACAAATTTTCTATAGAATTTTGGTCATGGCTTTGTGATTGCCACTCCAATACCTTGACTTTGTGTTTCTTAAGCCATTTTGCCACAACTTTGGAAGTATGCTCAGGGTCATTGTCCATTTGGAAGACCCATTTGCGACCAAGCTTTAACTTCCTGACTGATGTCTTGAGATGTTTGCTTCAATATATCCACAGAATTTTCCATCCTCATGATGCCATCTATTTTGTGAAGTGCACCAGTCCATTCTGCATGTTGTTTCTCAACATTCTCTGAACTATTTCAGATCATTCCCAATGTCAAAGTTGGAGAACGTTCCTAGAACATTACTGAAAATGTAATTAAATGTACACGTTTGAACTTTTAGGAAACGTTTTGCTACAAGTAATGAAATACCATTTTTTTTTGCTATTTTGTCAAGTTCCTGAAAATCTTCTAAGAATGTTCCAAAGCCAAGCAACTATCCTGCACCATTCCCAGAACGTTGTGGGACAGTTGTATGCAAAATAACCATAGGACAACCACATTCTCACCAAACTCTAAGACACATATGGTTTTCAGAACGTTATATGCTAGCTGGGTATGTTTTAAATAACATTGTTAGAATGTTCTCTGAACATTACTAAAGTTGTCTTGTAGTTTTATGGAACATTTTCTTAACGGCCTTGGAACAATTTGAGAACATTACTTTACATAGAACCACGAGGAAACCTTGTAGGAAACATTATGCTGAAGTATTGAAATTCACACAGAACAGCATTGTTTCTAAACATTCTTTGAACTATTTGAGAACATTCACAATGTCAAACCAGTTGGAGAACTTTCCAAAATGTAAAAACCTTTAGAAATCGTTCTGTTAAAGTAATGAAATACCAAACATGTTTTTTCAAGCTCCTTAAATGTTCTGAGAATGTTCCAAAGCAACTATCCTGCACCATTCCCAGAAAGTTGTGGAAAGGTTGAATCCAAAATAACCATAGGAAAGTGAACATAGAAGTATACCGTACATATGGGTTAAGCAATGTGAAAGATGGATCTTATTCTAGTTTTCTTGATTCCTACATTTTCTATCTAACCTCCTCAGACCCATCTGAGCATAGATACAGTACACATCATATGAACATCCTTTTGACGGACTAAAATACCAGACAATAAGCAACAGCCTCAAGCACACACAGATCTAGAATTAGATCAGGCTCTCCATATCCAACTACTAGCTCCTTCTCAGATCAAACACTGGTCCCCTAATTAGAACCTGAAGTGGTTGCCATAGCGCCCATGGTTGCCATGGTGTTGTGTTGGTTGGTTGGATACATAATGGTGATGGGGTAAGTGAATGTGATGATGGTGATATAACACATATAAATATGTCTCCAGTGCCATTCATCCATAGGGTGTCTTGGGTATGTAGATAAGATGCAACACAGTGTATGATAGCTGCCCTAGGTGATGAAAGGTAAGGAAAGCATAATGCTATTGAACCACCCTCCACCTTCATCCTCTGTCCTTTCCTTTTGGAACCATCCAAGAGGAAATAACCTGTAGCGAAATGAATACTTCAGCTGTAGCAGTGTAGAGGAGAATTACACTGCCGGAAGATTCATTTTAATAAAATCAAACCAGTGACATTGCAGATAGCGAGGAGAAAAGAAGACAGGAGAAGAGAAGACAGGTGGTTTTCATAGCGGTTAATATAAAGACAGAAAAGAGAATCCTTTTGTAACATCCTGTCCCCCATTGTTTTGACTTGCCTGGTTCAATTCTGCATATATTTTCCTGCTGAGGAATCAAAGATGATGTGTTTCCTACACCGCCGGGCAGAGGTCCAAAATGGCACCCTATTTCCTATTTAGTGAATTGACCAGGGCCCATAGGGAGCCATTAGGGACGCGACCTCTGTCTGACAACAGCCCCGCTGCTGTGTGACTTAGAAGTGCACTACACAAAAGTGCACTACACATAAGTGCACTAAAGACAAGTTTTGCGATTTTGTTCGTGACAAAATCTGCAATGCTCTTGTAGTGTGAGACGTTGAGATGTGCAACGCTCTTGTAGTGCGTGACGTTGAGATGTGCAACGACACGTTTTGAGAACGGTGATCAGCCAATAGCCAATGAGAGCTCGCCAGACAAGATCATGACATTGTTTCACATCACCCAGAATGAACAGTCTATGGAGCAGGACCAATGACTGCTATTAGGGTGCGTTTGTTTCTTGCCGAAGAGTCAAATCGTTACAGCTCTGAAATTCATAAGCAATGTTTTTCAATTAAAAATGTATGGCAAGCGTGAAAACATTGATGTGGCTGCTTTACTCATCGTTAGTCATTGTGTATTTATTCCTCGTGTTATTATTTTAATATCATTTCTATATTTTTCTCTCTGCATTGTTGGGAGGGGCCCGTAAGTAAGCATTTCACTGTTCGTCGACACCTGTTGTTTAATAAGCATGTGACAAAAAAAAACATTTTATGGGATTTCAAATCAAATCAAATCAAATTGTATTTGTCACATACACATGGTTAGCAGATGTTAATGCTTGTGCTTCTAGTTCCGACAATGCAGTAATAACCAACAAGTAATCTAACTAACAATTCCAAAACGACTGTCTTATACACAAGTGTAAGGAGATAAAGAATATGTACATAAAGATATATGTATGAGTGATGGCACAGAGCAGCATAGGCAAGATACAGTAGATGGTATCGAGTACAGTATATACATATGAGATGAGTATGTAAACAATGTGGCATAGTTAAAGTGGCTAGTGCTACATGTATTACATAAGGATGCAGTAGATGATATAGAGTACAGTATATACCTATACCTATGAGATGAATAATGTAGGGTATGTAAACATTATATTAGGTAGCATTGTTTAAAGTGGCTAGTGATATATTTTGCATCACTTCCCATCAATTCCCATTATTAAAGTGGCTGGAGTTGAGTCAGTGTGTTGGCAGCAGCCACTCAATGTTAGTGGTTGCTGTTTCACAGTCTGATGGCATTGAGATAGAAGCTGTTTTTCTGTCTCTCGGTCCCAGCTTTGATGCACCTGTACTGACCTCGCCTTCTGGATGATAGAGGGGTGAACAGGCAGTGGCTCGGGTGGTTGTTGTCCTTGATGATCTTTATGGCCTTCCTGTAACATCGGGTGGTGTAGGTGTCCTGGAGGGCAGGTAGTTTGCCCCCCGGTGATGCGTTGTGCAGACCTCACTACCCTCTGGAGAGCCTTGCGGTTGTGGGCAGAGCAGTTGCCGTACCAGGCGGTGATACAGCCCGCCAGGATGCTCTCAATTGTGCATCTGTAGAAGTTTGTGAGAGCTTTTGGTGACAAGCTGAATTTCTTCAGCCTCCTGAGGTTGAAGAGGCGCTGCTGCTCCTTCTTCACGAGGCTGTCTGTGTGAGTGGACCAATTCAGTTTGTCTGTGATGTGTATGCCGAGGAACTTAAAACTTACTACCCTCTCCACTACTGTTCCATCGATGTGGATAGGGGGGTGTTCCCTCTGCTGTTTCCTGAAGTCCACAATCATCTCCTTAGTTTTGTTGACGTTGAGTGTGAGGTTATTTTCCTGACACCACACTCCGAGGGCCCTCACCACCTCCCTGTAGGCCGTCTCGTTGTTGTTGGTAATCAAGCTTACCACTGTTGTGTCATCCGCAAACTTGATGATTGAGTTGGAGGCGTGCGTGGCCACGCAGTCGTGGGTGAACAGGGAGTACAGGAGAGGGCTCAGA
Organism: Oncorhynchus masou masou; assembly: GCF_036934945.1. Classification (NCBI taxonomy): domain Eukaryota; kingdom Metazoa; phylum Chordata; class Actinopteri; order Salmoniformes; family Salmonidae; genus Oncorhynchus; species Oncorhynchus masou. The sequence goes on from NC_088217.1 coordinate 11,397,857, forward strand.
ACGCACCCTTGTGGGGCCCCAGTGTTGAGGATCAGCGGGGTGGAGTTATTGTTGCCTACCTTCACCACCTGGGAGAGGCCCGTCAGGAAGCCCCAGCTCCTTCTAGCAATCTAATCACATCATCAAATCCATGTTTCTTCGTGACACATCTTGGTAGTATGGAGAATCCTCACGACCAACTGAAGAATTATGTAGTGTGACTCCCGTGTGTGGCAGATCGTTTAGTGTTACACCACTACGTTGGCAAGACAACAAAACGACAGGAAAGATGGTTGTTTAATGTGAGAGGCTCCTCGACATCAGGATTTTGATGTGTAGTGTCCGCACCGTAACGCCTGGCACTACCGCTCCCGCCACCACCCGCCTGTGATCGGTTCCTGATTGGAAGGGAAGCTCCGTCATTAAGGGATGATAACCTGTGATGTCCTCTGGTGGATGTTGTTTCTGACACCAGAAAGGCTAAAAAGGTCTCCACTAGCCACTAGCCACTGGGTCATCAACTAGATTAGTTTGCACCACCACGTTGACAAGACAAAAACTACAGGAAAGACAGTTGTAATAAGGATCGGACCCTCCATCCCTTCCTCCCTCCCTCATCCATTCTTCCCTCCCTCTCTCCCTCATCCCTCCCTCCCTCATCCAATTTTCACCTAAAATGACATACCCAAATCTAACTGCCTGTAGCTCAGGACCTGAAGCAAGGATATGCATATTCTTGATACCATTTGAAAGGAAACACGTTGGAGTTTGTGGAAATGTGATATTAATGTAGGAGAATTTAACACATTAGATCTGGTAAAATAAATGCAAGAGGCCACAATGTATTATTCCAGTTCAGGCACAATTTAGACTTTGGCCACTAGATGGCAGCAGTGTATGTGCACAGTTTTAGACTGATCCAATGAACCGTTGCATTTCTGTTCAAAATGTTGTATCAAGACTGCCTAAATGTGCTTAATTGGTTTACTGATACATTTTCAAGTTCATAACTGTGAACTCTCCTCAAACAATACCATGGTATTATTTCACTGTAATAGCTACTGTAAATTGGACAGTGGAGTTAGATTAACAAGCTCTCTGCTCTTATCTGATAAATATATGTCCTTGGAAATGTTCTCATCACTTTCAACCTCATGCTAACCAAATTAGCCTACGTTAGCTCAACCGAAGGGGGGGGGTCATCGTTCCTGTAGAGGTTAATTTTAGAGGATTGTCAACTAGATTCAGCTGCAGGACGATTTGTTTTTGAACGGACAGTCAGGGGGCCAGAAGACGGCAAATTGACCGTAAGAAGCCCAAACAGATATAATATTTGATTAAAACATAATAATTTAAAACCGTGCTTACATTTGTAAGCAATCACATAGATATATCTTTCTTTTATGGGTGGGAATAATTTGGAACAGATTAACAAAATGAAAATCTTTACAAAATGAAAATCTACCCATGCCTTCAAGCTAGCCACCCACCAAATATACCCATGCCTCCCAGCCAGCCACCCACCAAATATACCCATGCCTCCCAGCCAGCCACCCACCAAATCTACCCATGCCTCCCAGCCAGCCACCCACCAAATCTACTCATGCCTCCCAGCCAGCCACCCACCAAATATACCCATGCCTCCCAGCCAGCCACCCACCAAACCTACCCATGCCTCCCAGCCACCCACCAAATATACCCATGCCTCCCAGCCAGCCACCCACCAAACCTACCCATGCCTCCCAGCCACCCACCAAATCTACCCATGCCTCCCAGCCACCCACCAAATCTACCCATGCCTCCCAGCCACCCACCAAATCTACCCATGCCTCCCAGCCACCCACCAAACCTACCCATGCCTCCCAGCCACCCACCAAATCTACCCATGCCTCCCAGCCAGCCACCCACCAAATCTACCCATGCCTCCCAGCCAGCCACCCACCAAATATACCCATGCCTCCCAGCCACCCACCAAATCTACCCATGCCTCCCAGCCACCCACCAAATCTACCCATGCCTCCCAGCCACCCACCAAATCTACCCATGCCTCCCAGCCACCCACCAAACCTACCCATGCCTCCCAGCCACCCACCAAATCTACCCATGCCTCCCAGCCAGCCACCCACCCACCAAATCTACCCATGCCTCCCAGCCAGCCACCCACCAAATCTACC